>NW_027468564.1:27825040-27847540 GCF_046254945.1 Alosa pseudoharengus | reverse complement strand
TGTGTGTGTGTGTGTGTGTGTATGTGTGTGTGTGTGTGTGTGTTTGTGTGTGTGTGTGTGTGTGTGTGTGTGTGTGTGCGTGCGTGTGTTGTGTTTGTGTGTGTGTGTGTGTGTGTCTGTGTGTGTGTGTGTGTGTGTGTTGTGTTTGTGTGTGTGTGTGTGTGTGTGTGTGTGTATGTGTGTGTGTGTATGTGTGTGTGTGTGTGTGTATGTGTGTGTGTGTGTGTGTGTGTGTGTGTGTGTGTGTGTGTCTCTGTGTGTGTGTGTGTGTGTGTGTGTGCATTATGTGCATACTGCAAGTTACCACAGTACACTGGACTGGCTCTGATGGCTCCACTGGATGTTCGTCCAACACACAGCAGGAATCAACCCATGTCTCTCTCTCTCTCTCTCTCCCTCTCTCTCTCTCTCTCTCTCTCTCTATTTATCTCTCTCTCTCTCTCTCTCTCTCTCTCTCTCTCTCTCTCATCAACACACAGCAGGAATCAACCCATGTCTCTCTCTCTCTCTCTCTCTCTCTCTCTCTCTCTCTCTCATCAACACACAGCAGGAATCAACCCATGTCTCTCTCTCTCTCTCTCTCTCTCTCTCTCTCTCTCTCTCTCTCTCTCTCTCTCTCTCTCTCTCTCTCTCTCTCTCTCTCTCTCATCAACACACAGCAGGAATCAACCCATGTCTCTCTCACTCTCTCTCTCTCTCTCTCTCTCTCTCATCAACACACAGCAGGAATCAACCCATGTCTCTCTCACTCTCTCTCTCTCTCTCTCTCTCTCTCTCTCTCATCAACACACAGCAGGAATCAACCCATGTCTCTCTCACTCTCTCTCTCTCTCTCTCTCTCTCTCTCATCAACACACAGCAGGAATCAACCCATGTCTCTCTCACTCTCTCTCTCTCTCTCTCTCTCACACACACACACACACACACACACACACACACACATAAAACACTGTCCAACAACAAAAAAATGCATTACTAGCCCAGGGCTCTGACACACAAACAAACACATAAAAAAATCTTCCCACATCATGACAGAGACATCTTAATTAAAATGTAACATCTAAACATTTAAAACTCACTTGTATCTAAAACCTTCAACGTGCAGCTCAAACTCTTGCCATATGAATATATAATAATATATTCTCATAAGCTAAAATATCTAAATAATATATAATGTATAATATATGGATGTAATATATAATAAATAATATATATAAATGAGGAAGAGGGAGAATAAGAACAAGAGCAGGTTGACCTCTAGATATCTGTGTTATCGATTGCAGTGATTTAAGCAGGACAATGTGATCTCATCTCTGCGTCCAGGACTCTGGATGGGAGTAGGAATCCTGTCCTTCGTCCTCTCCAAAACCACACAGTATAAATCACCAGAGACGCTGTCTCTCTCTCTCTCTCTCTGTGTGTGTGTGTGTCCTCAAATGTCTATTGATCTCATCCAGAGGATATATTGCTTGTTGGATTACATGCATGCTTGAGAGCGCGGTTCTTCATCTCGTACACGGTCATAGAATCTATGTTCAATCTAATGGCATAGGTGTGTGTGTGTGTGTACGTGTGTGCATGTGCTTTTGTGTGTGTGAGAGAGAGAGTGAGAGAATAGAGAATGTGTGTGTGTGTGTGTGGAGGTGTGTCTACAGACACATGTGTGCGTGTGTGTGCTAGTCTATGTCATTGTTCAGGTTACTTACCAGGATTAGAGACATCTTGTACACCCAGCCTCCTTTCTCTCTCCCTCTCTCTTTCCGTCGCTCCAGTGCCATAAGTCAGTGCCTGGTCGTTCAGCCGCCGTTCTGTCTACACTTTTAAGCGCTCACACATTTCCCCCTTTTCTGCTTATCTTTTTTCTTCTCTCAATGTGCCTTTCTTTCTCTCTATTTCTCTTCCCGTTTTTATATCTCATTTTTCTTCCGCGTTTTTCTCTTCATAGAGAGAACGGAAATAACTAGAACACACACAGACTTGATCTTTTAACTAACATATGTACTCATTGTGTTTATAGATGCTTTATAAATGATCTGTTAACTAACATATGTACTCATTGTGTTTATAGATGCTTTATAAATGATCTTTTAACTAACATATGTACTCATTGTGTTTATAGATGCTTTATAAATGATCTTTTAACTAACATATGTACTCATTGTGTTTATAGATGCTTTATAAATGATCTGTTAACTAACATATGTACTCATTGTGTTTATAGATGCTTTATAAATGATCTGTTAACTAACATATGTACTCATTGTGTTTATAGATGCTTTATAAATGATCTTTTAACTAACATATGTACTCATTGTGTTAGCATATTGTGTTTATAGATGCTTTATAAAATGTACTCATTGTGTTTATAGATGCTTTATAAATGATCTGTTAATCATCAGTACACGTGCCTTTAATGGTTGCAGAGATACGAAGCCACAAGGGTGTCTACTGTCCTATTTCTCTTGGATTCTTCACCCGGTCCATGACTTTGTGTTTCTCAGTTTGATTCTCGATTCACAGCCGCAAACGCTTGGCTTCTGAAGACATTTAATCCCCAAATCCCCACTGCCAGATCTGCATCGCTCTTGATGACTATCGGACTCTGCAGCAGATTGTGCAGATAGGGATAGAGTTTATGCCTCTTAAAGGTGCTCTAAGCGATGCGTTTTTTATATTTTATGTCACTTAATGCAAACATCACCTAACCAACCGCTAGCTGTCTGTGTCCTGAATACACTGTAAAAAAACGCGATCTCTGTGGACAGCTCAGGCTCAAAAAATGGCAACAAAACAACCTGCCTGGGCAAACCTAGCCCATAAAACATAACTGTCACGGTACACAGAAGTAGAATTCTGGGGTATTCTCACTGTATTCTGATGTGTTCATATGTTACTTCTGTGTGTATTATTGTACATAACTGTGCCTTAGGCCTGTGTACCAGCAGGAAGGTCATACAGGCCAATGTTTAGGACCATCCGAGGAACATCAGTGATAACATGGGCCGAGGGAGACAGCATGTCTGCCTATTCGGGCTAGTATCTCCATCTGGCCAGGGCCGGGTTTTGTACACTGGTTGGCACCTGCCACGTTGGCATGATTGACGTTTGTATGTTTTAGTATAACAGGCTTTGTCTTAGGTTTTGACACGGAAACGGATCGAGGAAGTGACCCGAGGAGCATCTTCTGTCGGAAGGCTCAGCAGCCGCTTCTAATAACAACCACAACTGTTAGACTCTGCACAGTTTTACTGTTTGAGACTTAGCCTGTGTTCTGTTATTCCTTATTGTACCATCTACAATAAAT
The DNA here is from genome assembly GCF_046254945.1 of Alosa pseudoharengus. Taxonomy (NCBI): domain Eukaryota; kingdom Metazoa; phylum Chordata; class Actinopteri; order Clupeiformes; family Clupeidae; genus Alosa; species Alosa pseudoharengus. The sequence goes on along the minus strand of NW_027468564.1, from coordinate 27,844,236 downwards.
CATCATCTAATCGCCGATCCTGATCCTGCCGTCAAGCTTTATTGACCATCTTCAATACAGACATTAGAACTAAAACACAACGCAACAACCAGAGAATCCAACACTAGGAGATACTGAACACGGTGATGGAGATTTATTGAATGGTCAACAGAAAAGTACTTGCAGGTCCAGAATTCAAAACAAAGCAAACACACAGGAGATCAGACTAAGGCAACTAAAGATTGAGGGCAACGTCCAACAAAGTTCATAAGTCCATAACTTAACTGAATCCAACGAATACTAAAGAGCAGGCAAGGGAGCGAGTCTTTGGCTGGGTCCTTCATACAGCATTGACGATGCCAGACAAAGTGTGTGTGTTTGGAGGGAGGCCTGATATAGTGCAGCTGATCAGCTGATTGATCAGCTGCAGGTGTAAGGCTTCAGTAGGCAGGGGAGAGAGAATGAGTGACAGGAGTGTGAGTCTGATGAGTGGGCGTGGCTGGGGAAGTGGCTGGTGCAGAGTGAGGTGCTGCTGAAGAACCTGGGGGGTATTCCAAGTACGTGGTTTAGTGACAAACCTGGGTAAGTTAACTTGGAGTAAGTGGTAAACCTCCTACAACAAGAGCCCTATGGTATTGTTTTGTTAGGAGAATGAAGCCATACAGTTCTTCTATTAGGAGGTTTACCACCTACTCTGAGTTAACTAACCCAGGTTTGTCACTAAACCACGTACTTGGAATACCCCCCTGGCAAAGCTGTGACAACAACAGAGTGTTCCAGCAATCACAAACGAGATGCGTGTTTAGGAGAGTTTCAATTGCACGGTAGCAGCACAGGAGGGAGGGGGAGGAAGTAGCGATCTAACTCTCTGTTTTGTTTGAAAGTCAACAGAATTGACGTTACCCAGCATCGCTTAGAGCGCCTTTAATTAATGTGAGCTAAATAATTTTTTAATAACTCTTAAATTTGACACATGTAGGCTGCCTGCCCAATTAAACTATTTAACACAGTTTTTCAAGGCTGCAATTATACCTACATAAAAAAATATATGAAAGGTTAATTAAACATTTCTTCTTCTATGACCCATTGCTCTTGCCAAAACAGAAAAAGCCCACAGGTTTTATATCCAGACAAGTTTTGTCTGAATATTTTAAATCTCTTCCGGCTCAGGGTAGCTGTGATTAATGCACAGGTCCATAAAAACTGTACAATTATATACAAACTTTATTTTACTTCACTGTCCAGATAAATAAAACAAGAAAGCACAAACATAATACATAAAAGGAACATACATACAAACACACATAAAAAATACATACAGGCATACAAATTACAAATGACTAACTACGACACCACACGCAAACACACCCACACAAACACACACACTGCTTGTGGCTGAAAAAAACTCCTTAACATACATCAGGCACGTGGAGAGAAGAGATCAGTCAATTATGTCCTCTCCTAATGCAGTGCATGTTTGTCTGTGTGTGCAGTGCCGGCGCTCCGCACACGCACATCACGCACTGCGCGTAGGGCACCAAGTGCCTGGGGGGGCACCAATAAATCTGGGTCGTGAAAAATCACCACAATAGGCTACTAGTATTAATAACAAATAAAATATGTATAAAGCATGTTAATATGCAAAAGCACTACAAAAGTAATATAGGCTTAGACCAAATTAGTCGAGAAAAAGGTGAATCTCCTGTGCAGCCCTCTCTCCAGTCTCCCTCTGGTGCCCCCCTCCCCCACCTCCCAGTGGTCTGTTCGATTATTCCTCAATCCCAAATTTGGCAGACAGTAGACATCACCTTGAAAAGGCACTAAGAGTCAGGGGCGGATAAAAGGAAAAAGAAGACAGCGGGATGATGCTCGCGCTTCACTTGCAGTTAAGACAATGTTTAAATAAATTTAAAAAAAGTTTTGTAGCCCTTGCGTGTATGCATTAGCCTAGAAATCTAGACGCGCCCCTAGCGGCAGCAAATTACATTTGCTGCCAGGGCTAGTCTAGCAACTCTACGTTGGCTTGTGAGCTCCAGATCCCCAGACTTCGCCGGGCCAATGAAATCGTGTAGAGTCGGTAGGTGGGCTTAACATAATGATTGATGGCAGAGTTGCAACGGTTTGGCTTGTATGGAAGCCCGTTTTCGCCCAGATACTAAGTCAAAATTATGAGATTTAAAGTTATAATTATGAAATTTAAAGTCATAATTATGAGATTTAAAGTCGTAATTATGATATATAAACTCTTGGAAAAAAACTGCCAGATACTAAGTCAAAATTATGAGATTTAAAGTCAAAATTATGAGATTTAAAGTCATAATTATGAGATTTAAAGTCGTAATTATGATATATAAACTCGTAATTATGAGATTTAAAGTCATAATTATGAGATTTTAAATCAAAATTATGAGATTTAAAGTCATAATTATGAGATTTAAAGTCGTAATTATGAGATATAAACTCGTAATTATGAGATTTAAAGTCATAATTATGAGATATAAAGTCATAATTTTGAGATTTAAAGTCGTAATTATGAGATATAAAGTCATAATTATGAGATTGAAAGTCATAATTTTGAGATTTAAAGTCATAATTTTGAGATGTAAAGTCGTAATTATGAGATTTAAAGTCATAATTAAGAGATATAAAGTCGAAATTTTGTGATTATTAACCCAGGAAGTAAACCCAAAAGGTCATGAGTCAAGGTTGCTGTTCTGCTCTGTTTAGGTATTTGTAGTTTAGACATAAAACTGTTAGGCTACTGTAGCTTAATAGTTTATTTCAGCAATGTCTTTAGTGGTATAATCAACAGGCACTCCTTCGCTTTATGGACATCACCACCACAGGTGGTTTCTTTTAGGCTTTGCTTCTGTAGGCTATTGTTGACACTCGACAGAGGCATCTTCATCCAGCTTTTCCATGCTGGTCACCTGCTCGTTAGAAATGTAGCTAGAGCCTATCAGACATCAGCCTATTTGAACGATCTGGCTGTTTGGTCTATCTGATTATCAAATATGTGATCTGATTATCAAATAATTATTCTTTGAAGCATCCATAACCCATTTTGATCACATGCATATAATAATAATGTGTTGTGCTATGAGTGACTTCAAAGCAACATGCAACCGAGTAGCAGTATCGACATTAGAACTGCAAAAGCTATCCAGCCCCATGGAGCCAGTTCATTATGGGAAAATGAGGAAAGTTGCCGCCCATGGTGCAGAAAAGGATCGCTAGAAAGACAATCATTTAGAATGTGAGCAAGTTCATTTATCTAGTTTAGGCTACAGCACTTAGGCCTAGCATGGCATTGGTTGCTCTGACTCTTATACTGACATGTCTAGCGTTCCTTTTCCGAGTCTGACACAGCATGACCTTTAGCGTACTTCCTGGGTGAATAATCTAGAAATTGCGACTTTATATCTCTTAATTATGAGAAATAAAGTCACAATTTTGAGATTTAAAGTCATTACGAAGGAGTGCCTGTTGATTATACCTCTAAAGACATTGCTGAAATAAACTATTAGGCTGTGTGCAAACTGCTACAACCAGAGTCCGTCAACTAGCTAAACTGAGCAGAACAGCAACAGCTCATGACCTTTTGGGTTTACTTCCTGGGTTAATAATCTCAATTTTAAATCATAATTACGACTTTAAATCTCATAATTATGACTTTAAATCTCAAAATTATGACTTTAAATCTCATAATTATGACTTTATATCTCATAATTACGACTTTAAATCTCAAAATTATTACTTTATATCTCATAATTATGACTTTAAATCTTATAATTACAAGTTTATATCTCATAATTACGACTTTAAATCTCATAATTATGACTTTAAATCTCATAATTTTGATTTAAAATCTCATAATTACGACTTTAAATCTCATAATTATGACTATAAATCTCATAATTTTGACTTAGTATCTGGCAGTTTTTTTTTTCAAGTGGCGGAAACGGGCTTCCATAGGCTTGAATTCCCTGCTACTTGAAAACAAATAAGATGGATGTTGCTGTTGGCGAACAGTGTGACACTGTCACGGAATCACTTGAGAGAGAATGGCGAACAGGGAATTAGTTGCAAGGACCAGGCTTTTATTTGCACAGGGTTGACTAGGGCAGATCCACACAGAAGTAGACCAGAGTTCACAATCAAAGTCACAAAAGAATACCAAAATCCAAACGCACAGAAGATAAAGTAGCAAAAAAGCTCAGAGGAATCACAAAGTACAAATAAAATATGTCAAAACTCTCAAATAAACAAAGTGCAACAGAAATACAAAGTAACAACGCAATGATGAAAAACCAGAGAGTACTCAACTTAAATAGGGAGTTGTATCCACCATAGTCCAAAAACAGAGTCCAAGGAAAACTGAGAAACTTTCAAAATAGTCCAAGAAACCACCGGAAAAGGTTCACCTAGGAGAGGACTTGAGAAAACGCAGGAGCAGAGAAACTAGGAGCCACTTTCGACGACGCCCGGTGACCAACTGTGGTAGAGGGGATGTTTATATGGGAGTCCGCACAGGTGTGCCCAATTAGTACTCTGGAGAGTGAGAACGAGGAAGTGGATGTTCATTAGGAACAGGGGGCGTGGTCACCGAGCAGCCAGGCAAGGACGTGACATTACCCCCCCCTCCAGGGGCCGCTCCTGAGGGATGCCGTGCCCGGCGCCGTGGTCGGCCCCGACCTCGCGGAGCTGGGCGATCCGGATGAAGCTGGTGGAACTCGCGAAGCAAGGTCGGGTCCAGGACATCGTCTCGGAGCACCCAGGAACGATCCTCTGGTCTGTAGCCATCCCAATCGACCAGGTACTCGAGACGACCCCTACGGCGCCGGGAATCCAGGATGTCCTTCACGGCATAGATTGGCCCATCCTCAGTCAGGAGCGGCACAGGAGGTACCACGCCCGAGCCCGACTCTGAGGAAACAGGAGGAACATAGGCTTTCAACAAAGAGACATGGAACGTAGGGTGAACCCTCCAATTTGAGGGCAGCTGAAGCCTGTACGTGACAGGAGTGACCTGCTGCACAATTTGAAAGGGGCCAACAAATCTGGGACTTAGCTTCTTAGAAGGTAGTCGTAGGCGGATATCACGCGTGGACAGCCAGACCCTCTGTCCCACGGTGAGGTCTGGAGGAGTGGAGCGGCGGATGTCCGCATAGCGTTGGTGTCGGCGGACTGCCCTCTGGAGGTGACAAAAGGCTCTACCCCAGACCCTCTCACTCTGCCGGATCCAGTCATCCACCGCCGGGACGTCAGATGGCTCAAATGTCCATGGGAACAGTGGCGGTTGGCGGCCGAGTACGCACTGGAACGGGGTGAGGCCCGTGGTTGGTTGGATCAGGGAATTTTGTGCGTACTCGGCCCAGGGGAGGAACTCGCTCCAACTTTGCTGGTGTTGTGAGCAGAAGGCCCGCAGGAAACGTGAGACCTCCTGAACCTTTCTCTCCGTCTGCCCATTTGCCTGAGGGTGGTATCCAGAGGTCAGGCTCACGGTCACACCTAAACGAGAGAAGAAAGCTTTCCAAAAATGAGACGTGAACTGAGGTCCTCTGTCTGATACTATGTCTTCCGGCAGTCCATAATATGTAAACACCTTACAAAACACTAAATTAGCGGTCTCCTTAGCACTAGGAAGTTTTGTCAGGGGAAACAATTTACATGATTTGGAAAACCGATCAACAACAACTAAAACACAAGTGTTACCCAGGGAGTTAGGGAGGTCCGTGATGAAGTCCAAACCCAGGTGTGACTATGGCCGACGTGGAATAGGCAGTGGGAGGAGCTTTCCTGCAGGCAAGTGGCGTGGGCTCTTTGCCATGGCACAGGTCGCACAGCCTGCAACGAATCTCCTGACATCCCGGCTGATGCCAGGCCACCAATACTTCTGTCGCAGCAACGAGAGGGTCTGGTTGGCCCCCGGGTGGCCAGTGCCCAGTGAGGAGTGTACCATCTCAATAAGTTGAGTGCGCAGGTCAGGAGGGACGTACACGGCATGGACAGGAGTCCCCGGCGGAGCAGGCTGGGAGCTGTTCCTTTCCCGAATCTCGTCATCCAAGGCCCACTGGATGGCCCCCACGATCTTCTCGGAGGGGACAATACACGTGGGAGTTTCCTCGAGATCATCTGCAGCATGGATCCTGGACAATGCGTCAGCCTTGACGTTACGAGACCCAGGACGGTAGGAAATTATAAAATCAAATCTAGTAAAGAAAAGGGCCCACCTGGCCTGTCTGGGATTCAGCCGCTTTGCCTCTCTCAGGTACGCAAGATTCTTGTGGTCCGTCAAGATCTTGAAGGGATACTTGGCCCACTCCAGCCAGTGGCGCCACTCCTCCAGAGCCAGCTTGATGGCGAGGAGCTCCCGGTTGCCAATATCATAATTTTGCTCCGCTGGGGTGAGCTTCCGGGAATAGAAGGCACATGGCAGGAGGCGAGAAGATGTCCCTTGCTGCTGAGAAAGGACTGCGCCCACCCCTGTGGTGGAGGCATCTACCTCCACGATGAACGGACTCTCTGGATCCGGGTGTTGAAGGATGGGGGCTGAGGTGAATGCTGTCTGGAGATCCTGGAAGGCCATCTGCGCCCTGGGATTCCAACTGAGGGTCTTGGGTTTGCCCTTTAAGAGAGAGGTCAGTGGTGCAGTGATCATGCTGTAGTTACCAATAAAGCGTCTATAAAAATTGGCAAACCCCAGGAATCGCTGTAGCTCCTTGATGGAGGTAGGCGCAGGCCACTGTCGCACAGCTCTAACCTTCCCCTCGTCCATACACACTCCTTCCGGGCCGATGTAGTAACCCAGGAATGGAACCTCAGAAGTCCCAAAGGAGCACTTCTCAGCTTTTAGGAAAAGCTGGTGGTCTCGGAGCCTCTGCAACACTTGGGACACATGATCAAAATGTACGTCCTCTGAGCTAGAATAGATCAGGATGTCATCAATGTACACGATCACAAAACAGTGCAGAAATTCTCGGAGTACCTCGTTCATGTAGCCCTGAAAAACAGAGGGGGCGTTAGCGAGCCCATAGGGCATCACTAAGTACTCGTAATGGCCACTTGGTGTCACAAATGCTGTCTTCCACTCGTCCCCTTCTCTGATCCGAATCAGGTTATAGGCACTCCGTAAATCAAGCTTTGTAAAAATCTTGGCACCTCTGAGGAGTTCTAGGGCTGCTGGAACGAGGGGAAGGGGATATCGAAACTTGACCGTTATTTTGTTCAGGGCCCGGTAGTCTATGCATGGACGAAGCCCTCCATCCTTCTTGGGCACAAAAAAGAAACTGGAAGCAGCAGGGGACGTTGAGGGACGGATATAACCTTGTTTGAGGGCTTCTTCTATGTACTCCTCCATGGCCTTCTGTTCTGGAAGTGACAACGGATACACTTTACCTCTGGGCACTGGCTCACCTGGCAGAAGGTCAATGGCGCAGTCCCATGGGCGGTGAGGAGGTAGTTGTGAGGCTCTTACTGGGCAGAATACGTCATGGAACTGGTGGTACTGAGGTGGAAGGGAAACACTGATCTTTTCCCGTGGACTCTCCACAGATGTAGCATGCAAAGGAAGGTAATCGGTGGTCTCTTGGAATAAACGTCGAGGTAGATCAGTCAGACAGTTCTGGAAGCAGTGTGAACTCCAACACAATACGTCTCCAGTCTTCCAACACACAACTGGAGAATGATGAATTAGCCAGGGTCTTCCCAGAATTAGTTCAGCCATTGAGTCCTCTAAGACCAGGAAGGAGATGGACTCCTTGTGGAAGAGCCCCACCTGCAGCTTGATGGGACCCACCATCTCCCTTATGAGGCCTCCTCCTAGAGGCTTCCCCGTGATGGACTGAATGGAGCAGGCGTTCGGGTTGGGTGAGGTGGCGAGCCGGAGACGGCGGCATAAGGACCCTGAGATGAAGTTGCCCGCTGACCCCGAGTCTAGGAGAGCAGAAACAGTTGTACATGTTCCCTGTATACACAAAGTCACTATAATACTGAGAGGAGTAGTACTAGGCATAGTTAAGTGTACGAGACTCACCGAGGGAAGCTGGGGTCTCACCGGACAACGGGCGATGATGTGACCAGGAGCTCCACAATAGATGCACAGGTTCTGGGTCATGCGTCGTCTCCGCTCAGTGGGAGTCAGTCTCATTGCCACAACATCGAGCTGCATTGCCTCCTCACCATCTCTGGGTCTCAGGATCCCTGCGGTGGTTCCAGTGCTCAACTCCTGGAGACAGCCCTCCCGTCGGTGGGAAACTCGGATAGCCATTTGAATAAATCGCTCTAGACCCATGGAGTCATCGTAAGCTGAGAGATATAGGCGCAATCTTGGCTCTAGTCCCTGTCGGAAGGTTGTGATAAGAGCCGCTTCGTTCCAACCACTGACGGCTGCCAAGGTACGGAACTGGAGTGCATATTCTGTAATGGGACTCCTACCCTGGCGGAGTTGATACAGTCTCTGCTGTATAGTGGAATCTCCTTGAGGCAATGCAAATACCTCCTTAAAATGGGTAACAAAATTATTGAGGGTTGCAATGGTAGTCCCTCCCCGGTTCCAGACACCCTCTGCCCATTGTAGCGCTTGACCTCGAAGCAGACTAATGACATATGCTATCTGGGCACGCTCAGTGGGATAGCGGCTGGCTTGCATCTCCAGGGCGAGTGAACACTGAAGAAGAAATCCATTGCACTCTGCAGGATCACCTGAGTAAGTAGCTGGGTTCGCCATAGGACTCGGCGGATTTGGTGGAGCAGGATGTGTGGTCGCTATGAGCGTTCGACGGAGTTCATCCACCAGCCCTTGAAACTGCTCCGTAGCTGGGCCGGCTGCCTGGTCCATGCCAGTTTTGACCGGGCGTTCTGTCACGGAATCACTTGAGAGAGAATGGCGAACAGGGAATTAGTTGCAAGGACCAGGCTTTTATTTGCACAGGGTTGACTAGGGCAGATCCACACAGAAGTAGACCAGAGTTCACAATCAAAGTCACAAAAGAATACCAAAATCCAAACGCACAGAAGATAAAGTAGCAAAAAAGCTCAGAGGAATCACAAAGTACAAATAAAATATGTCAAAACTCTCAAATAAACAAAGTGCAACAGAAATACAAAGTAACAACGCAATGATGAAAAACCAGAGAGTACTCAACTTAAATATCCACCATAGTCCACCATAGTTGTATCCACCATAGTCCAAAAACAGAGTCCAAGGAAAACTGAGAAACTTTCAAAATAGTCCAAGAAACCACCGGAAAAGGTTCACCTAGGAGAGGACTTGAGAAAACGCAGGAGCAGAGAAACTAGAAGCCACTTTCGACGACGCCCGGTGACCAACTGTGGTAGAGGGGATGTTTATATGGGAGTCCGCACAGGTGTGCCCAATTAGTACTCTGGAGAGTGAGAACGAGGAAGTGGATGTTCATTAGGAACAGGGGGCGTGGTCACCGAGCAGCCAGGCAAGGACGTGACAGACACGAGTTAAGCTTTTATTAAGTTGGCAAACGTTTGAACTAGCCAACTAGCTCCGCTGGTGGGAAACGCATGGGACTCATAGCGCTGCCGCTGTCCTATTGCGTGCAGAGGGAATTTGAAAGACAACTGATTATCAGACTGAGCACTGTGAACGGTGAGTGTCCAGACCCTACATGTAAATGTGGGTCTGGCTCGCCAGGCTATGTATGCATGCCTATGCCAGGTAATACTACTACCGTCAATACACTTTGTAACGTAAGCTCCTACTAGTCATGTTCATGTTCAAGTGTTAGGCCTACATTGCAAATAATTTGATGCTGGCTAGCTAGTTATTTTACGTTGTGGATATGGATATGGATTATGGGTTATTGAATGCAATTCAACACTACTTTAACGTTGGCAATCGGTGCATACAGTAAGACTAGCAATGCAATCCTTCCTCAGGTTGCTAGCTAGCAATGCTATTTCTGATTATGCTTAATCTGGGTTTGCTATTTCTTTGAGCCATCAGAGATATAGTCAGGTAACGTTAGCCTATTAGCCTAGTTTGCTTTGCATTTCAGGACGCTTTTTTGGCGTTTGTTATTATGATCAAACGATCTAATTGTGTAGTGAAAAAGTAACGCTACAAGTGACACTTTCACAACGTAATGAAATGATGATTGGGAACAACTCTTGGTAAGGTGAACTTTGGAAAAACTCTGCAACTGAACATGATATGATTTTGCCAAATTAGACAGCTTTAGATAAATTTACTAGTTGTTGTTCTATGCGGTCATTTCCAAGAGGTTCATACTAGGCCAAGGCGACATCTGTTGGTGAAACTGCAATTAGAAAAAAAAAAAAACTAACTAAGAAATTCTGAATGGTTTTTATTCCTTTGGTGGTGGTTGGTTGGTGTGTGTGTGTGTGTGTGTGTGGGGGGGGGGGGGGGCACCACCAAGCATTTGTGCTTAGGGCACCCAAATGGCTAGCGCCGGCCCTGTGTGTGTGAGTGGGGGGGGGGGGTGCATGGTGATCTCTGTGTATGTATGCATGTGGAATGTGAATGAGTGTGTGTGTGTGTGTGTATATGTATGTGTGTGTGTTTGTGTGCATGTGTGTGCACGTGTGTATGTGTGTGTGTGTGTGTGTGTGAATATGTGTGTGTGGGCGGTGGGGGTAATGGTTTCATGCACACCCTGGCTTGCTCGTGAGTTTGAGCTAATAGCCTATGAAGGCTAAAGGACAAAAATAGCATCATGCCTTCTGTTCTGCTCTTTCCTTTGAAATAGAAAATGCATAATTCACAGAGTTTTCTGTGACCTGGAGTTTTCATAACCTTTCTCCTTCACTCTTTGAGAAAATAAATGAATTAACTTAAAAACTTTAAAAGAGCACAGAATTATATTTTATTCTTTTACATTCAGCAAACCAGATTTTGATGTCATAAAATTCCTGTTTGATTTTGCCATTATAGCCGTTATAAATTGCTCACTTTTAGCTTTATAGATTTTCAGATGACCTATTCAGCAGGAGAATATACTTACTGACTAAAATGAGTACTTGCCTTGCAAGCAGCACTCCTTTCACTACAGCATAGCCTGGACTGGCTACGAACTTTTCAGCTAGCTTCTAACTGGACATCTTGACAAAAATTGCACAAGGGTACAAGTTGTAAAACATTTGTTTGTGTGCAAATGAATAACTTATGTTGCTTACAATGCTAAATACGAACCTAATACAATGTTTAGCTTAGTCTACGACACTAACGTGCGAGTATTGCACTAGTATTACAGCTAGCTAACTGGGCTACGTGTGGCAAACTCAAGTAAATGACAAAACTTACCACTCTGAAGTAGTCATTTCCAATCTATGGGCGACTGGTTGCTCCTCTATTTCAGATTCTTCCTCTGATTCAGGCTCAAATATGCTGTTCAACACCTACTGTATGTCTCCGTATTCCACCCTGGCTGTTTCAGCGAGTGGTGCCGGCCATGTTGCCGTCTTTGCTCTGGAGCTTCGCTCGTTGTAAACCAACCAATCAGCAAGCAGTTCATCTAAATATTCATGAGCATACCATAAAAGGGAGAAAACCTCTCGTTCAATCTAGGGCCTATTTCCTAGGCTTGCCTTAGGGCGCATAGAACAGCACACGGGCCATTTTCAGCCCAACCAATGTTACATACTCTATTCGGAAACCTTAAGGAACAGCATGAAATACTCTATATAATCATTCTATCACCCCTTTAAAGTGGGTTAGCCAGTGATCATTTTTGTCTGATAACTTCTACAGGAGGATATGCAACTATATGGTCTGGAGGCAGAAAGGTCTAAAATATTTCTCTGTAACATTTCCAAAATCCAAGTGAACAAAACACTATACAAATCAGAAGTATCTACTGATATCTTTCTCCGCTGAGTTTGTTCCTACTATTTGCCACTTACCGTGCCACTAAGACAAGCTGAGAAGGGCGCATCCTGAATAAATATATTAGCCTAATAGGCTACTGTAAACGTTGGCTAACATTGCCTACCTAGCAATATGTCCAAAGGTAATCTACGGTAGGCGACTACATCAGACTACATCAGGCTACTGCTGATGTCTCCGCATGCATTGCATAGGCTGTCTGCACTGTCTAAAACTTATTTAACTTAAGCCCACAGAGGCAGGCCCGTCGCTAGAAGGCAAGCAAACCAAGCAATTACTTGGGGCCCCGAGCTGGCCAGGGGCCCCAAGACAACGACTGGTTAAAAGTAAAATGCAACGACAAACTGTGAGCGCCCCTTTGATAGTCAATGCAGTAAAGTGCAGCGACACTGTTACCGGCAATACCGGGATCCCCCTCAAGGGGGCCCCTCTCAGTAGTCGCTGACAGCAGCCAGCCAGCCAGGTTTGTGGTCTCTGCTGCTGCCACGAAATTATAAAACCTCGGCAGTTATAATGAAGCGGAGTTATGCGTCCGGAAGCCAGAAGAGAAAGGAAGAGGATGACAAGAAAAAACAAGATAGTGGTAAGTGATAAATTACACTGGATAAAATAGCTCTACTTTTCTTGTACAAATGGTGTAATGTCGCAGCAGGAAGGCTAGCCTAGCAAAAAAATGTTTAACTACCTGCCTGACGGCCCATGCTGCTTGTAACAACTCCATGTCCATTTTGCTTGGGGCCCCCAAATTCCTTGAAACGGCCCTGCACAGAGGATTATAATATAGTATTAATAATACAAATATAATAATGGCGATGGATGTGAGCAGTTGGCTGTAAGTAGGCCTATAGCCTAGGCTATTTATCCTATGTAGCCACAAGTCTCTCCTGCGCTGACTACTCAGTCTCATTCTCTTCTCGTTTTCTGACCACGTCAACATTGAGCAACGAAAATAAGAGAGATTTTCCGGGTTACTCACCAAAAATACAGGGAAATTTTAACATTCATCTTTCTGTAGCTATCCCTCTGCTGAGAGCAATAATTCGTAGGCCTACTACAAAACTGCTGCACTAATTAAACGAAGTGTGAAGCTAGGTCTAATGAGATTGGTGTCAAATCGTGCCCTCTCCCACACTGTTCTGATCACTCTAAGGTCGCCTTCAGGCAAGCAAAACTATGCTTTAAATATTTTCGCTGGAAGGGCAGGGGGTACAGGACAACAGTACAGAGACGGCCAAGTCCGATGGGGCTAATGTTATGAAAGCAATAAAATACGGGATATTTTACAGGAAAATATTAAAACTAGGAAGACAGCTGGAAAAAAGTTGACAGGTATGTTTCTGACAGTGGGTGACTCTAGGGCTCTTTGCTGTTGTTAGAACGGCCTGTATTGCTGTTAGAATGGCCGCCCTGTAGCCTAGGCCTATTGCACAACATAGGCCTACCATCATGTTAAATTTTGTACAAATAAATAAATAGCCTACAGCGATCATACCGTCGCTGTCGCACTTGTCAATTGACAGCTGCATTAAATAGACCCACCTATGCATTTTCTATATCAACAAAATGGCCACTGCGAACGTTATTACTTGATTATTACGTAGATCGAATATGCCTAATTTAGTTCCCAATCTAATTCCTCTGCATTAAGATAACATATGGAATGTTAAAACGGAAGCCTTGTGGGGCCAACTATGATGCTGATAATGGAACTCTCTTGAAAGGGTCTATACATAGCTACCCATGACTAAAATGGTCTGTAAATAGTGATTGATTGCAGTGAGTTGTCAGGCTTTCAAGTGCAACCTGAGGTCCTTTCCTGAATCCGCTACTTGTCTTCCTCTCATTTCCTATCCTCTGTTCATATAGACAAAACAGAGCTACATGATTCCAAGCTATCTGGATGACATCTTAGTGTTGCGCAGACCTCAAGAAGACTTGGCTTCAGGTACTATCTGGTTCTGTCTCATAATTGTTTGTTATGTTCATCAGCAAACAAGATAGAGTGAGATAGAGATAGATAGAGAGAGAGAGAGTGAAATGGTTGTTCAGCAACACAGAACAATGCAATAAAAAACAGTACCCCTGAAAAAAGAGAACTTATCATTTTACTGCCCCAACATTGACAAGGTTTGTGAATGAAGGTCATGGGGAAAAGCGTGAGAAGAACTTCAGAACAGCAATGGTTCAACGGTGAATAAATAAAACATAGAGAATTGAGAATGAGAGATGAATGTGTCAGATTTATCAGGAGTGCTGATATTTTTTTTCTCTCGATATCTCAGTATCTATCTATAAAGCAAGAAGCGTCTGTGTGTCTGTCTGTCTGTCTGTGTGTCTGTGTGTCTGAGCAGAGCTGGATCAGTGTAGGTTACAGGGGTAAAAACTTAACATGTCTGACCTCAACAATAAAGTGAACTCAGTGGATTTTGCAACAACACGCCAAGACACACAGGTATGCAGTGGCTCTTCAAAATGACATAAAAAATGATGTGCAATAAACGGACACTTCGAATAGCCCAGGCTACTTTGGGCTGTCTTTAAACTTTGAATAAGCAAACGACATTTCCAACTGCAAGGTCTTAAATTGAAACGAGCAATAATGGTCCCGAATTAAAGAACGTCTCAGAATGCCACACATGCAAAGCATAACCAGCGACAAGCAACGGGTGGCAGACAGAGTGTGATGCTATATGAATAGCCCAGGCTACTTTGGACTGTCTTTAGACTTTGAATAAGCAAACGACAGTTCCAACTGCAAGGTCCTAAATTAAAACGAGCGATGATGGTCCCGAATTAAAGAACGTCTCAGAATGCCACACATGCAAAGCATAACCGGCGACAAGTAACGAGTGCCAGACAGAGTGTGATGTCACTTATAGGCCACCAGAGACTGTTTTTGAGTCACACCGTTGCAAATTTCATATGATGATGCATCATTCCACAAAATGGTTTGTTTTCTCTATCATCAAGTTATTCAATAGGCTAAGCATATAGTCTTGACTCAAAACAGCTGTTAGGATTATGTCATTTTCATTTGTAAAAAATGTCACATGTAGCCATGCTTAAATTCTGCTCACTTCTCATTTATTATATTATTATATTATCTGTAGGCCTATTCATTATTGAATGCTTACCTGGAATTATGTTTTTCCCTATTCTATTTTTTTAAAGCAGGCCTACCTGCAGGCATGTAATTGGGCTACAGGAATAGCATGATTGAACAGGCACTGCACTAGTATCCAATATAATAAATAGATAGATAGATAGATAGACCCCTCCATGTTTACACAGATATAAATGGTTGGTTGGTTGGATATATGTATAGATGGATGGATGGATGAATAGATAGATGGACATAGAGAGAGATTGTATGTTCTGTATTGTATTGTCTGATGTCCTGCTTTGGTAATGCAAAGAAATATTTGTCATGCCAATTAACTCATTGAGTGCCAAAAACTTAATATTACGTTTTTGCTTCCCATGCGTTGAGTGCCAAAAACGTAATATTACGTTTTTAGCTTTTTTTTTTTTAAATTACGAAACTAGACACTCTAACACACCTTATATGTGATTTTGGGAACTCTGTGATGAATGGAAATGAAATATATGACGATCGAAAACTCATGAAAACGCACAATCTGGACATTTTATCTGGACATTTTATCATAACTCGGTTGCCGCTTTGGGTCGAATCAGTGACGCATGCACGTCAGCTCAAAACCAGGCCATTTTCGTGAATCTATCACTAGGTGGCAATCTCGCCAGGTCACTTCCCGGAAACTTTACATGCAACACTTCATATTTCATGAAAGATGTTATATCTACATTTCTAGATGAAAACTAGCCACTGTTTAGCTTGGGATTTCTCAGGAACAGAGGCGTGTAGAAATACACAGTTTGCACCCACTGAGAGCTTAAAGTCTCACCTTTCAAACGAGCCATTGTATGTGTTCATAGCTATAACACAGAATATGCTGTGGCTGTACAAAAATCATCAACAATGGTTTAAATTGAATTGAGAGAGTAGCCTATGAAAGACATAAAATATCTATCTCCACAATCTCTACACAAATGAAAATATGTACACTACTGGGAGAGAAAACACCCCCCCCCACCCAATGCCTAGCTCCAGATTATATCTTGACCTGCCATAAAACAAGAGAAAAGTTGTAACTTTTTTGTATGTGATATATTGATGAGTCTATCCTCTTTACATGTAAATACTCAGTTTGATAATTCAGCTATCTAACTGAAATTGTTTTATGTCTGTAAGTGTAGGCATACAATATAAGTTTACATATCTTTACATACTTTTCATAGTGCTTACCATTTATCATTTTATTTTTATTTGTTCCGCTCTCATTATTTAATTTTATCTTTATAACAATATCAATGTAAAGTTGATCATAACATGTTATATCTGTAGCTTATTCATTCATGCCAACAAAGCACCATTTTATTTTTTTGATTTGAGAGAGAGAGCGACTCAATTTATCCTGAGGGAAATGTTGTCATCTAGTAGAATATATGGCCCACACAGAACAGGAAAAACAAAGAAGAAGAAAAAAACTCTAATGCAAGAGCATGATACTTCTATTAAAGAGATATACATGGTAAGTCAGGTGTGCAGTCATTCCAACCCAGCTACTGGATGCTGCTGCAAACACGTCACAATCCCTACTTCCAAAATTCACTTGACACTGACAAACGTCCTTGAGCTGTTCACCATACGCAACTCTCCCCATTTGCCCTGCACTGAAAACACAAATGAGCTGAGATGAACTGGTGCAAAGCTGCCACCAAAACCACAGAATAATCCCTCGGTGTCCCATAAAGCCTGTGATTGTGGTTGTGGTTTAGCTTGGCAGGGCATTCAGTCATTGTGTCAGCCTTGGACGCTCACAGGTGGGGAATTTGAATGAGGGAGGCTCCATTTCCATTCGCTGGCTGGGCCAGGCGGTGGCGTTTGATCCAGGAGGTTTGGCTGTAATTATGGCGTCAGGGTGTAGGCACGAGATGTCGATAAGTCTCTCATTATCATACAGTATGCCGGTCCCCGGGAAAATGAAACTCGAATGGTTTCTCATTCCCAACAGGGTCACTGGTTTTTAATCGAGGTCCTTGTATCATCTAGGGACATTCTCACATTCTTGTATTATCTCTCTCTCTCTCTCTCTCTCTCTCTCTCTCTCTCTCTCTCTCTCTCTCTCTCTCGCTCTCATGAGCAACACACACAGACACACTAAAGGTTGCACACACACACACACACAACTGACACACATGGATCCATCTGATCCACTACCCCACAGTTGTCAGTTAATCAGAAAGTGAGTTTGGGTGTATGTGGTGTGTGTTTGTGTGTGTGTGTGTGTGTGTGTGTGTGTATGTGTGTGTGTGTGTGCCAGTAAAACTCAATCAGTCCTGATGAATAGTAATTTCAACCAATCAGGTCAAAGGATCTACCTGTCACTCATGTGTGTTAACGAATGCCGCACATGTCTGTATGCTTGGAGGCAGTGCATGTTTAGAGAACAGGTATGGGGATGACCTGGGTTTGATTTCTTTTTTTGTTTTGTTTTTCACAATCAGTTTGATCCTCTAAAATCTGACCTCTACCATTAAATGCCGTGCTTGATACTTGAATGGAGCTTAAATTTAGCTTACAGTGATGATTATGGTGCAGCCAATAAGGGCTGAGCTACACCAGGCACGTAACTGAAGCGCTCCGTTCGCGTTGCGTCTGCTGCAACAATTAGCTATAATCAATGCAAGTAGCTACACCAGATGTGATAGCGGCGCATACGTTTAAAAAAAATAGACCATAAAATGGATTTTTTACGTGTCGCGAACGGAACGCTTCAGTTACGCGCCTGGTGTAGCTTCCCTGTAAGTCCCATTGAGATCAAATCTAATTTGCAAGAGAGACCTGAGTGTACACACGCCTGGAACGGGCAAATTGATCTAACATAAAATTATAGTGCAGTTTAGAGACAAGTGATAAACAAGAAATAAAAACAAAACAATGAAAACAATTGGTTATAATTGGTTATAATGTAATAATAAAAGACAATAAAACAAAACATAAACTACTCACTAGACCACCGGTGCAGTAATATGTGCAGTAATAAAAATGTAAAGCACATCACATCACTTAAAACAATTGCACTCTACAATCCGGACCTAGTAAAAAGAGAACTCTCGCTGTCCACTTTGTAAGCAATATATTTATTATAGCAACGTTTCGGTCAAACGACCATCATCAGGCTATTTTACTCAGTCTGAACCTGAACGATTTAAAGCCTTATGTCTAAACTGTTGGGAGCTTAGAAAAATTTCAAGTTTTAAGATGGACTACTTTTTTATTCCAAGTAAATGGAGTTTAAAATGCAAAGGCAGTCCTACCAAGAAAAGTTAACTTTTGATACCTGAATTTACTAAGAATGATGAGGAAGGAAGATATAAATAAATAAATAGAAATAGAAAAAAACCAAATATAACTGTTTCTGTTTCTTGCATCTCTCTGAGAGAGAAGACCAGCCAATCTGCAGACCAAACCAGCTGCAGCGATGAGTGTCGTAGGCATCACTAGGGATAAAAACATAGGACATTTCTAGCCCGTGTATATCAATTTGGGTTGCCCATGTGGGTCCCAGCATCAACCCACTGAAAAGCCCACTCTAAGCCCATTGAAGCCCATCTAACCCAAGTAAAGCCCATGTAGGCCCCAGATGGACATGTTGTAGGCATCACCCGTGATGAAACAGAGGACAGAATGATAGACCGAGCTGCATGCATATAAATAACGTCATCATAACCTCATATCAAGAAGTGTGTGCACATCACTCAAACAAATGTGCAATATAACAGAATTGTCTTTTAGAAGAAAATGCATGCACTGCACATGATAAAGCTCCAAGATGAAGAAGTCTTTATTTTTCTCTTTTCTTGGAGCAAAATTTATGTCACCAGGATCTTCCAAAGATCTATCTCTATCTCTCTCATGTGTTTGGGCCAATGTATGAGTATGTCTGTATTTGTGTGTAAAGATCTATCTCTATCTCTCTCATGTGTTTGGGCCAATGTATAAGTATGTCTGGTTGGGGGTAGCACAAACAAGAATGCACATTTTATTTTTTTAATTTTTATTTTGAATGACACTTCACTTGGATAGTCTGTCGACTTTATAAATCGTCTGCTGAGATTTCAAGTTCAATGTGTAAAACCTTAGCCAAACCCAACCCCTCATCTTAACCATAAATTCATGTTAACAGAGAATCAACAGCTTGTTGTTATAATCTGACCATCTGTAATTCTACCTAAAGGGGACTATAATTTTTTT
>NW_027468564.1:27810040-27817540 GCF_046254945.1 Alosa pseudoharengus | reverse complement strand
TCTTTCTCACTCTTCGTCTCTGTTTTCCATTCTCTGTTCTTTGAGCTGTCTCTCTTTACTTATTTTCTTTGTTCATTTCTCTTCCTCTTTCCAACTGTCTCTCATATTCTCTCCTTTTATCGGTCCACAGACACCCACCTTTCTTTACTCACTCTACAGGCTTCATCCTGTATTACTCTATATCGTTCTCTCTCTCTCTCTCTCTTTCTTTCTCTCTTTCTTACTTTCTTTCTTTCTCTCTCTCTGTTCTGTGTCTTTTTTTACTTTGTTGTTCATTAAGCCTTGGTTTTATCGTTTGTGGGACTCAACTGGTTATAAAGAAAAAATGAAAAGTCTCTCTAATTTTCTCTCACTTTCATCTCACTCCATTTTCTTTCTCTCTCTCTCGCTCTCCCACCAATTCTCTCTGCCCCCTTCCATCTTTCTCTCTTCATTGAGCTTTCTCTGTTCACGTAGTTGCTCTGTTTATTTCTCTTCTCTCCCCACAAACAGCCGCCTGCCTCTTCTCACCCTGACTCATTCACCCAACTGCCTACTCTTTCTCTCTCTCTCTCTGTCTCTCTCATTCTCTCTCTCTGTCTCTCTTCTCTCTCTCTGTCTCTCTCTCTGATTATCTTTTGGGTTTGTAATCACTCGCTGTCTCGTAGCATATTTTTTTTTCTCGTCTCTCCACTTGTCAGATACACACACACACACACACACACACACACACACACACCAGTGTTGCGCGGTCTACCCGAAATTAAGCGGTCACCCGCGGTTATGAGTCATAAACAAAATATTTTAATGATATTCGGGTCATTTGCGGGCGGGTCAGTTAAAATTAATTAAATATATATTTTCTACAAATAGGCCTACTTAAAATATCACGAGAAGGCTAGCATCAATACAGTGAAGCATCAATACAGTAAGTCAACAGTAAAGAAGCTGAAGACGCGAGTTAAAATAATAAAGACACCCCTTCAGGAAAAGCGATATAGGCTATGAGAAATATTGGGAAAAGTTCTTAAAGAAGATGACAGTAGTACAAGTTATGGTCTATGTAGGCCTACTTCTTACAAGGATACAAGGATACAAGGAAGTTTATTGTCACATGCATAGAGTTACTGGAAGTAAGAAATGCAGTGATATTATGTCTGGTGTCAGCCTATTTGTGCATTAATGGGGGGGGGGGGTAAAAAGTGCAGTAGAAGAGGGGTTTAGTAGATTAAGTGGCAAGGGCTGCATAAAAAAGGATTGGGATTGGGTGGGGGGCACCAACAAGGAGCACCCAAGAGCTACAGGGGCAAGGAAAAACTCCCTTACCAAGAAAGAAACCTTGGGCAGATTCATGGCTCAAGGGGCTAACCCAACTGCCAGGGGTCTTGGTGTGTGTGTTGGGGGGATGACAGGGGAGATGGGATAGTGTGCTGTGTATGTGGAGAGAGGGCAGTGTGCAATATGTGTGTTGGAGAAGCTTCCTCATGAGACAATGTGCTGTGTATTGGGGGGGGGGGGGGCAGGGACTTACTATTGCAAGCAGAGTACTGTATGTATGATGTATGTGAGTGATGACAGTGAAGATGTGTGTGTGGGCGGGAGGGGAGTGGAGCAGTGACTGTGTGTGTGTGTGTGTGTAGTGTGTGTGTGGGTAGGTGGGGGCAGTGTGCTGTAAGTATGTAGAGGATGTGTGTTGGAGAAGATCCTGAAGACAATGTGCTGTGTATGTAGGGGGGGGGGGCAGTGTGCAGCAAGTATGTAGAGGAGGCTTACTGTAGCAAGCAGTGTGCTGTATGTATGTGAAGTGATGACAGTGATGATGTAAGTGTGTGTTGGGGATAGGGGTGGGTGGGGGGTGGGGGGGGGGGCAGAAAGGCTAGGCAATCAAGGACATGGGTAGATGGAGGAGAAATCAAAAATAATAAATAAAAAGTTCTATGGAGATGTGCAAAAGTTGGAGAAAGTCAGATATGTGTGTTTGTGTGTGTGTGTTTTGACGTGTGATGAAATAAGAAAATAAATAAAAGGTCTGTAGCATAGGGAGAGGGATGTAAAAGTGCTAAAAGTCTTGTAGGTGTGTGTGTGTGTGTGTGCGGGGGTGGGGGTCATGAGTGCTGAGTAGTGAATGAGTGCAAAGTCAGTATAGTGTGAGTTCAGAGTTGCTAAGCCATTTAAAAGTATGACAGCCAAAACGGGCAGCCTGTAGGAATAAATGTTGGCATGGCACAGACTACACAGCCATATCTACCGGTATGTAGCCTATAGGTTCGCGCATGCATAAAAGTCTTAGTTCGTTGTGTTTGTGCCTTTAAACAGTGGATGTGCTTTAGTAAAGCTTTGTGCTTCATTCAGCATTATAAACCAGTTCTTACGCTAACGTTTTGACCAGCAATGTATCTCTCTTGCCTACCTTGCCTCACCATTTCTGTTTTCGAAAGAAAGATGTATGTCCATGGCCTTCAAATCTTATCCTAGTGTTCTAATCCTTGGTGGTTTCGTGCGTGCCTGCGCTCTTATTCTCATTCTCTCTCCTGCGCAAACATTATGTCCTGCATGCCTACTGCGTGTAGTTCTACTGCATAAAGTTTCGCAAATAAATTAGTTTGTTTTACAGAAATGGCCTACTGTCACACTGCATGCAGGCTATAACCAAAAGCACACATTTTGTAAATAAGCGGGTCGGACCGCGGGTCGGGTATAATTTTGTCCTAATTAATATTTGTGGTCTGAGTTGCAGTCGGGTTGATTAAAATATCGGGCGACCGCGGGCCGCTTGACCAAACCCGTGCAACACTGACACACACACACATATACACACCACACACACACACACACGCACTTGCAAACAGACAGACATTCACACACACACACACACACACACACACACACACACTATGCAAACAGACAGACACACACACATGGTCAGAAGCATACACACAGATACACACAGCCATATACACACACACACACACACAGCCTCATACGCTCAAACACAGACTCGATCACTGTGAGAGATTGTTCAGTATGCTGCTTCCAGTTCCTTCGTGTGGTTTGCAGAATGAAATCATCGACTAAGCCAGAGAGTGTAAATGACTGAGTCACTTATGCGCACATCCACATACATGCACAGATTTCAAACCCCCAGTGAAACACACACACACACACACACACACACACACACACACACATACACACACTCTCTCACACACACCAGATGATAAAAGTTTGACCTACGGTTTATCTTTAAAACTGATGTACAGCCGACGAAGAGACTGTTAGCATATAACCCTTTGAAAAGAAAGCACGTCGGCCCATCTACTTGAACACACACACACACACACTCACACACACACACACACACACACACAGACATGTACACACACACACACACACACACAATCACTCGCACACACTTGACAAAGGTATCTCATACCGTATATCTTGAACTTGCATTGCTATTAAGACAAAATGTACTGTTTAGTTACCCTGGAAATCCAGAGTTCTCGCGAGAGCACAATGTAATTGTCTCTGCGAGACACTCTGGCAAATAGTAATGATGCACGTTACTTTTACCCCACATTCCTGGGAACCCGCTAAACTGATGAAGACAGCGCTGCAACGTTGGAGGACAGTACACATTGGTCGTAGTGTTATCCGATTGCGTCGAAGTCCGAAATCATTCAGAGTAAACATGGTCTAGTGTTATCCAATTGCGTGCAGTGAGATTTTTAAATGCATGCTTGTTGCCGCCCCTCGAGTTGGGCCATTACATTGTTCGTGGCCAGACCCTTAATCTTTCTAGATTACCAGGGTCTGGATTTTCCAGGCTACTTTTTAGTTAGGTCAATTTAAAAGAGGCTATGAGATTAAATAATCTAATTTGATTGGATTGAGCCAGCTTTTGAATTTTGTTTCTACAGTGCACCCATCTTCCTCTCTTCCTGGTTTCTCCTGTTAGCTTCAGGTGTGTGAGTAAACTAGCAATCACCTCAGTGCATAATAAGACCCAGAAGCCTTTCCAAAGCTGCAAGGCAGGGTTTGCGTAGCCCAATTGGTAACAAGATAAGACTCCTACTCACAATGGGACTCATTTATTTTCATTTATATGGAAATAGAAGAAAGTCCCAAATCACTTATGGGACTTGGTGTGTCAGTCTTTCATCAAATCTGGAGCTTTTGGAGTCACTTGTGGGTACACTTTTGGGAACATTTCCTTGTTTTCAGAAGAATAGCAAATTGAGGAAGCTATTTGGAAGGACACAGTCAACAGTTTTGTTTTGTTTTTTTAAATCCCGCCTGACAATTTTGGATTTCCAATCAAGTCAAATCCAAGATCGACAGGTGGAGGGCATCTGTTGATTTCACATGGAATGACTCTTATTTGTATCCTTGTTTTTTATGTCCATTTTCTATCTATCATATTTATGTACCCTTCAAAAGTTTGGTGTCACCTAGAAAATGTCCATTCCACAGACTGAGTACCTGCCGGCAGCTTGGTCCTTGCACAGTTTGGAGGTGTGCTTTCGGTTACTGTCCACTTGTAGGAGGTCATTGCTTCCACTCAAGTGCTGTCCACAGGCAGTGGTATGGCATTGCAAACTAGAGTGATAGCCTTCTTTTTCCAAGCTTCCCTCAAGTACCATTTTGTCATTTCATTATCACCAGACCATTACATTTCCCCCCATCGTGCCTGCCAGAAGGCACACTCTCCGCCAGTATGCGGTCACTCAAACGTTCCTCTTTGTGATCTGAACACCTGGCTGTCTGTCCATACCACTTTATTTCCCAGTCTTCCTCTGTCGTATGTCTGTGCTCTTTTGCCTCTGGGGGCAGCCTTGGCCTACTGGTTAGGGCTTCGGGCTTGTAACCGAAGGGTTGCCGGTTCGATCCCCGACCAGTAGGAAAAATCTGGGTGGGGGAAGTGGTTGAGCATTGCTCTCCAATGCCCACATCCATGGCTGAAGTGGCTTTGAGCAAGGCACCTAACCCCTCACTGCTCCCCGAGCGTCACTTAGTGTGTGCTTCACCTCACTGTGTGCTCTGTATGTTCACAACTTCACAGATGGGATAAATGCAGAGACCAAATTCCTTGTATACGCAACCTGAAACCTGATTTACGTTTGCATTTTAATTTACATTTAAATCTTTGGGTTTTTACTGGCTTTTTCTTCACAACTCTGTGTAGAGGGCTGTTTAGAGAGTCACATCTTGATTGTTTGATCAGTTGACTCTAGCACATCTTAATCACATCTTCTGTGACTGGTGTTATGCTAAAGTCACATTTTCTGTCGATGTTCACACTGGTGTTGTGGGGGTAATCTTGAAGAAAAAAAACTCGCTGTGGCCCTGTGAGGCGTCTGTTTGTTAAACTAGTCACTCTGATGCATTTGCCCTGTGAGGCGTCTGTTTGTTAAACTAGTCACTCTGATGCATTTGTCCTCTTGCTCAGTTGTGTCCATTTATTATTCTGGTTGAAACCAGTTCTGTGAAAACACAGCACTGTATGACATTTTTCAGTTTCTTTCCCATTTCTCACACGGAGAATAGCTTTCATTAAAAGAATAGGTTGGAACATCTTATGTCTTTGTTTTTGGCCATTTCGTGCATGTGATCGCACCCATACCAGCATATGCTTCAGATAATGACCTCCTCTTTAATCAGTACAGCAGTTTTCAGCAGATTTTTAATTTCATAATTACAAAAGGTTTTTTTTAATCTAATCGGGTTTTCTAAAATCACCATTTCCTTCTACAATTAGTAATTCACGACATGTATAATGTACTGTACACTGTATTTCTGGTCAGCATTTATATGCGATTGACCCCAAACTTTCAGTGGCAGTGTATGTTTGTACGCATGTAAACATGCTTCAATTTCAATTTATTTGTAAGGGACAGTGTGCAATTAAAATAATTATAACTGTAACCATTTGATGCATTGCACCAGAGTTAGCCTTGGGCTAATTTACATCTGTTACCCACAGGAAGCAGAAATAGAATATACAAGCACACATACAAATACAAAATTTTAAAAACAAAGTAAAAAAGTAACAAAAACATGATATACATGATCAGGGGTGTAGTGGCATGCGCAGCACACAACTCAACAGCCCTCATTCACACACACACGCACGCACACATGTGCACACAAGCGCACACACACACACACACACACGCACACACACACACACACACACACACACACACACACACACACACACACACACACACCATTGGAGAGAAGAGTGAAGCAAAAATTTATGGATGTTTTCATGGAAAACAAGGACATCCCTTAGTGACCTCAAACTTTTTAATGGTAATACACATTACAAAAACCATGATCCAAAATCACACATCACCGATCAGCCATGTGTAAGCGCTCGCGCACACACACTCAAACACACACACACACACACGCACACACACATACACACAAACACACACACACACACACACACACACACACACACACACACACACACACACACACACACACACACACACACACACACACACACACACACACACACACACACAAACACACACACACACACAAACACACAGACACACACACAGCCTAAATGTTTGTGTCCAGCTTAGTAGATTATGCTATGATCATTTATGATTGCAACTGTGGTTTCCTCCTTGCTCCGTGCTGATGTGTAATCAGAGAAGTAAAACAACTTCACATTTTCATCAGAGGAAACTCACTCATTAATGTTCGGCTCACTCAGCCTGCAGTCGGTGCTATTAGAGCTTGCTGGCAGAACACCAAAGGGTTTTAGATTAACAGTTTAAAGATGCTGAGACTAACTGCATGGAACTGTGATCATATCTGGCAGGGTTAGTAATCGTGTGTGTGTGTGTGTGTGTGTGTGTGTGTGTGTGTGTGTGTGTGTGTGTGTGTGTGTGTGTGTGTGTGTGTGTGTGTGTGTGTGTGTGTGTGTGAGTATGTGCGTGCGTTTGGGGATAGCACAGACTCAAAGATTGGGTGTTTTGACAGAGCATCACAGATCATCAGAGCATCACACACAACACCTAAATCTCACCCATCACATCACATTACATCACAAATAACAGTTGATTAAAAAAAAGTGTTCAACTTAAGTTTACGTTAAGGGCAATGTCATGGTATTTAGTTGCCGTTATGGACGTGACAGTTTTGTGTGGAATTGCCCTTAACAATGTATCTTTCTTGAGTTGACTCTCCAAGTCGCATTTTCTGTATGAAGCCTCCTTTCCGTTTCGATGTGTTTCATATACCTCTGTCTTTCTTTCTTTGAAATCTTAAAAGTTCCTTGGAAACTATGGATCAATAATGGACTTGGAGAATGGACTTGGAAAATGGTCTGGCTAGTTAACAACAGCGTGTGTGTGTGTGTGTGTGTGTGTGTGTGTGTGTGTGTGTTTGTGTGTGTGTGCTTGGGGATATAGCACAGACTCAAAGATTCACTGGGTCTGTAGGTTTTCTCTTTTTCCATTTCAATGTGTTTCTGATACCTCTGTCTCTCTCTCTCTGAAA
>NW_027468564.1:27795040-27802540 GCF_046254945.1 Alosa pseudoharengus | reverse complement strand
TCTCAAAATGAAACCGTTCTGTGGGGCGCCTGCCATGTACCTCGCAGTTGCAAACTGCAAGGGACATGAATCCGCCTATTTGCACGAACATTAATAGATACCAGCTCCTTAACTTTACCGATTCAAATCTAGTGACCGCGCTGTCAACTAAGCAGACATCCATAGACCGGACATAAGGCCATTCAATTTGCATACAGTTTCGATTGCAGATGCAATTGTAGCAGGGCAAGGTTTTCGAAGAGGGAAAGCGGCACTAAATGCCAATCACTTTAGCCAGACTACGCCACCCTGGGCCTAGCACCCAGGGAATGAGTTAAGAGCACACACTATTGCACCATAGCACACAGGTTCGTATACACGAGGCAGAGACGTGAATTCCAGTGGAAACATGACCAAGTTTATTTAACTAAAACCAGGGAAAAGGAAGGGGGGAGAGCTGCAAAAAGACATAAAGACTAGTCTGGGTTAGGAAAGTACAAAAATATTTATTATGTTTTCTTGTTGCACCTTTGTTTATTAAAAATGATCACAACTAGCACAGGCTCCATAGGGGAGGCACGATGGAGCAGGATGAGCAAGGCAGAGGCTTACCTGGGGGGAGGCAGACTACTGATAACGTGCCCTAGAGCCCACACACATGCACACGCACAGCAAGAAAGATCAAATCATGACACCGCAGACCACACCAAAATGTGCATCTTTACTGCACCACCACTAGGTAACGGACTAGCCTCCCGCCAGCGAGAACCCTGCCTGCCAAATTAACAAATAGTTAAAAGTTGTTGCTCCCAGACTATGCAAAACACACACTGTATAACTAAGATAATAAAGTAAAGTAAAACAGAAGGGTACAAGTACAATGCAAGCAGTTGCCAAGTGCGAGCAAAGCTAAACAGAAACCAAACAAAACTAAGACAGACAAGACAGCAGCACGACCTACGCTGAGGGCAACGCGGATGGAAAAGCCGTGCTACCTGGAAGACAAACAAAATACATCAAACCTGATACCATTTCCCCAAACATCAATTTATTTTAGAGCTATACATACCCATATTCTTCTCTATGGCAATTTTCCACTGACAGCAGATGAGGATAGCATATCCATCCATCTAGGGCTACAGAGAAATGGAGTTTAGCTAAACCAAGCACATTTTAGTCTACAGCATTAGGGCAGCAACATACCCGATGGCCGGTAGACCCCAGTGCTCAGCCGAGGGACAAACAGTGGAACCTACCGAGCCTCTTGCTGTAGAACTCCTAAAGTAGCACATGGTGGGCCTAATTGAATGATTGGCCCCACCCACTCATTAGCAGAGGGGCCAGGAGAGACCAGGAAGAAAGAGCAAGCAAGCAGACAAGGTCTGCCTGCTACACAATCTTTAAAGTTAATAGCAACAGTGCATTATAGTCTAAAATTTAAATGGGCATTTTAAACACTATTCTTCTCGTTTTCTACTCCAAAGTAAAGGTGCATTCTTCCGGCTATTGCGCAAACGCCTCTTGTTCTGATATAACGACTATACAATATAATATAATACAACAATAAAATATAACGACTTGAGTTATTTGCTGTTTACATTGGAATTGACGTCCACAGTGTTATGGACCCATTTGTCTGCAACGCAACGTAGCCTACAACGTAGCCTACAGGAACAGCTTACTATGCTGACAAATGACGACTGCACAACATGCGAAAATTTCCCCTACACTCGGATGCGCATTAAAACTTATCTTTTCAGTAGTCATTTCCAACTTTTCACGCTGATGGTGCTCAAAATGCAACACAACCGTGTTCAAAGCAGGATCTATCTATCTAGATCCTAGGCTATAGCAATGTATGGTTGGGGGAGGCATAGAAAAGTTGGAGAACCTGTGGCCTAAAACAATATTGGTGGTTGCAGGGTAGATTTGAAGTGAAATGGGTCGCGATGGTCTGTCATTTTAAAAAAGTGGGTCGCCAGAAAAAAAGTTTGGGAAACACTGATTTACAAGATCCTCCTCCTTACATTTAAAGCTATTAACAATCTTGCTCCTCAGTATCTTACTGAGCCCCTCCATATCAAGACACCCATCCGTTCTCTCAGATCTTCTTCCTCCATCCAGCTCATCCTCACACCTGCTCGTCTGGTTACCATGGGGACTAGAGCTTTCCGTCACTCAGCCCCCCACCTCTGGAACTCTCTGCCCCACTACATTCAACACTCCACGTCCATAACCACTTTCAAATCTCACCTAAAAACTCATCTTTTCAGACAGACCTACTCTCTTTATTTTTTTTTCCTTTCTCTTTCTCTCTTTCTTTTGCTCTTTTTTATTAATAGTATTATCATGTTATTTTATTGCTTGTTTTCTCTGATTGCTTGTTTAATGGATTGAATGTTTTATTGTTGATTTTGTAAGGTGACCTCAGAAAGGCGCCCATAAATAAAATGCATTATTATTATTACTTGTGTGTGTTGCCGTGCACACACACAAACACACACACACACACACACAGATGAATGTGCAGAAACACACACCCCTTGGTTATTGAGTCGTGTCTGGCTAGCGTCCTCTGAGTCTGTTTGCATTCTTCTGATGTTCTGGCTACCGGTCAGCACTTTGGGTATGCAGATGAGACCCAGAGGAAATGAGGATCTGTGTGTGTGTGCGTGTGTGTGTTCATGTGTGTGTGTGTGTGTGTGTGTGGTTATATTGTATCTCTTTCCCTTGGACATGTGTGACTAATGTGTGTGTGTGTGTGTGTGTGTGTTTGTGTGTGTGTGGTTATATCTCATTCCCTTGTGCATGTGTGACCAAATATGTATGTTTGTGTGTGTGTGTGTGTGTGAGAGAGAGAGTGTGTGTTTTAAGTTGTTTGGTATACATGAAGTACATT
Organism: Alosa pseudoharengus; assembly: GCF_046254945.1. NCBI lineage: Eukaryota > Metazoa > Chordata > Actinopteri > Clupeiformes > Clupeidae > Alosa > Alosa pseudoharengus. The sequence goes on along the minus strand of NW_027468564.1, from coordinate 27,799,662 downwards.
TCCCCTGTGGTATATTTGCTTTCCCACGGCTTTGTGCTATGCTGGTGATATTATCTCTCTCTCTCACACACACACTAACACACGTGCGCACTCACACGCACAAATACAGACTAATTGCCCCAATTCGCCTCATTTCCTTACTCTCTAATAGTAACCTTAACAGAAAATCACTGAGACTTATTTCCCTCAGATGGCACCAACCAACCACTCTGGCTCAAGGGCTATTATCCTCTAACTTACAATATATTGCTTTTAATAAACAATACACATGTTAGTCTCATCTATCACTTCACTTAGATTGCAAAGCCTGACAGGTAGTGTTCTTTTCTTTTTTCTTTTACAAATAATGATGACTTTGTTGATCTGTTTTGTTGGAAGTCAGAACAGCTTCACACACCTACAGACAGGAAACTAGAGAGAACAGACACCAGACTGATGCATTTTGGACCATAGACATTTAATCAGAAAAAAATGCATCACATTTGATTGGTAGATCCACCGTTTCTCTTTTTGAAGCACACCTGTACATATCTGTTAGACAAGTAGTTTAAGAATTGTCGCCATATTCAAAGCTTCATGTTGTCTTTTTTCCAATAACTCTTTAAGCATAACCAGAGTGTATTCAAGCAAGCTCCCAATGATTCAATGGGGCCCTTCCATTTTCCTTGTGTTCCATGAGGTATTCCCCACAGAAAAAAATGGCGACATTCCCGAACATTCATAGGACAGTTTTCGGTTACACTTTACTTGACAGTGTCGACATAAGAGTGACATGACACTGTCATGAACATGTCATAAACAAGTCATAAACCTTTATGACATAACACTTCTGTTATTAAGTGACATTCGGTTTTTGTCATAACAATTTAGGGTTAGGGTTAGGGTTAGGTTCAGGGTTAGGATTAGGTTTAGAGTTATGGTTAGGGTTGGGGTTAGGATTAGGGTTAGAGGTTAGGATTAGGGTTAGGGTTAGGGTTAGGGTTAGGGTTAGGTTTCATGTGTCATGACAGTGTCATGTGTTCATGACAGTATCATGTCACTCTTATGTCGATACCTTCAAGTAAAGTGTTACCTAGTTTTCACATGAGAGTCGTTCACTTCAGTTGTCTTTGGACTGCAAAATGGCACAAAATTGTGTTTGCGTGTGTGTGTGTGTCATTAGCCTTTTGTTTTTTGAATTTAATTGAATACACTTAGCATAAACCAACCACTTATTTTCTCAATGAATGGTCAATCCAAGCACAGCTTTAGCCTAGCCTGAGCACTACGGTGGCCTTGAGGGCTCGCACAGTACCTCAAGCTCCACTTTCACAGCATAGACAAGAAAACAACAACACGGCTGCCGAGGGCAATGGCAAGACACACACACACACACAAACACAAACACACACAAACACACACACACACACACACACACACACACACACACACAGGCTGTGCTTTTGATGTTGAAAAATGAATGAAGCTGCACCAACATAAAAGAAAGTAAAAAAAATCAGACAAACAAAAACATAAACAGAGAAACAACAACAAAAAAAAACACCGAACCTGTTAAGAGACGTAAAAGTCCGGCATCAGAAAGTAAAAGTCCTACTACCTGTTGGTTCCACCTGTGCACTTAACACAGGTGATTTCACTAATTAGCTAATTTACCTGGCTCTAAGTGTTGTACTAATTAGAATCAGCCAATTCAGTGATGGGTTGGAGCCAATATGTGGCAGGACTTTTACTTTCTGAAGCCAAACGTTTACACCTCTGGACACTGTGTCCAGACATGGCGCACCATGGAGCAGTACTGAGGTTTGTGTTTTGGCAACGAAGGTCTTGATTATCTCTTTTTTCTACAGTGTTTATTTTAGTTTAACGACTGTTAAAGAGAGAATACAAGGAGAGCCAGTAACAATATGTATGCATAACCCAAGAGGGAGCGTCTGTCTTTCTCTGCAAGGAGGTGAAGATGTTGGTCTTCAATATGTGTTGCCCATCAAGAACATCCTTATTTATTTTTTTTATTCATTTATTTTTCTTCCATTTGAGGAAGTAAAATAATGTGTCCTTGTCTTTTTTTTTGCCCTAATAAGGATGCCATCAGCCACAGTCAACATCTCTAGCGCTGAACAAACACCCGCACACCTCATCCCATTGGTTCATCAAGCTCAGGTTTCCTGTCCATCCACTTCCGGCCCTCCTCTCCCTCTCTCTCTCTCTCTCTCTCTCTCTCTCTCTCTCTCTCACCACTCAACAGGTGGGCGGGGCCTTGACGCTGTACCCAGAGGGTCTACGCAGGCGCAGGCCGTCACGATTGGCGTCGGAGCTCAGAGGTAGCTCTCCGTATTTCGCTGTCGAAGGTCGTCCTCGTCGTCGCCGCTGTTGTCAACGTCACCGTTGTTGTCAACGTCACCGTTGTTGTGGTGCTGGTGGTGGTGGTGGTGATGAAACCCGTGCGGCCTCTCCTCCAAGCAGATGTCCTCGGTCAGCGAGCTGCTCCCGTAGCTGTTGTTGCCCTCTGGTGGCGGGGAGGATAACTGCACCCTGCGCCGCTCCCTCTCCCCACCCCTGTGGCCCCCGCGGGCGGCAGTGTCCACCAGGCGCTGGCTCTCCTCTCGGAGCAGCGTGGCGGACGAGGAGGGGGGCAGGGGGTCTGGGTCAGGGGGGTCTGGGTCAGGGGGGTCGCTGCCGCCGCCGCCACCGCCACCGCAGGGGTCGTAGCGGGGCTGGTCGACGTCGGGCGCGGCCATGGCGACGCTGGCACTCTTGACGTGCGGCGTCTGGCTGTGCGTGTGGCGGTACTCCTCCTCGATGTCCTTGCCCAGCTTCCAGCGCTTCCACCGCTTCACCATTTCAGACTGGACCTGAGAGAGAGAGGGAGAGAGAGAGAGAGAGAGAGGAAGAGAGAGAGAGAGAGGAAGAGAGAGAGAGAGAGAGAGAGAGAGAGAGAGAGAGAGAGAGAGAGAGAGAGAGGGAGAGAGGAAGAGAGAGAGAGAGAGGGAGAGAGAGAAAGAGAGAGAGAGAGAGGGAGAGAGAAGGGGAGGGAGAGAGAGAAAGAGACAGAAAGGGGGGTGGAGAGAATGAGAGAAAAAAAGAGGGAGAGAGATAGAGAGATAGGAGGAGAAAAAGGTAGTGAGAGATGAAGAAAGAAGTAGAGAGGGATAAAGAGAGAGGGAGATAGGCTTAAGACTTTGATTTATGAGACCAGTATTCATTGTTTACATTCTTTGAACACATTATGCGTGAGAACATTCAAACACAGACCTAAAATACAAATACACATGTGAGAAGACAGCAAAACAGCAAAACAACCCACAGCCCACACAGACACTCTGCCTCAGCAAGAGAGAGAGAGGGGGGGTGTTAGGGCTGGAGGGCAGGAAAGACACAGGCTGAATCCCAATTTCTCTCCTCACAGACTCACAGATGCATTCCCGTTAACTTTGTGAGGGCTTAGGGCTGTCCCACTGTAAAATTGCGAAGTGCTTGAGGGCTCACTCGCACCCTTTCTGAGCCCTTTCCATAAGTCGGCATCTATAGGTGTTGTGTTGTGAAATACAGGGTTACCCAAAGGGCAGCCGTTAGCGCTTTGGACTTGTAACCCGGAGGGTTGCCGGTTCGAACCCCGACCAGTAGGCACGGCCGAAGTGCCCTTGAGCAAGGCACCTAACCCCTCACTGCTCCCCGAGCGCCGCTGTTGTTGCAGGCAGCTCACTGCGCCGGGATTAGTGTGTGCTTCACCTCACTGTGTGCTCACTGTGTGTTCACTGTGTGCTGAGTGTGTTTACTAATTCACGGATTGGGATAAATGCAGAGACCAAATTTCCCTCACGGGATAAAAAGAGTATATGTACTTATACAAAGGGAGGCTGAAGCTTGAAAAAACACCAGTAAACAAATGCCATAAAACGGAAAAATGTTTGTTACAATTAATCAATTAATGATAGGTCACAGGTGCTGTTCCATTCCTGCATTTATGACAGCCTCGCAAACTTGATCACTTATCAACAAATGTCAGTGAACTCTTTGATGATTCAGGGGTTCAACCTTAGGGATGAGATCGAGATTCAACCTCCCATGCTCAGTATAGGGCTGATGACTGAAACAATCCTGAGGATATTTAAATCATATATTCCTTGATAAGAGTCGTTTACTACAGCCATATTAAATTAGATTAGATTTGCTCCTCACACGTTAGTCTAAGTTGACATATGTGGACTGTATCCTAACTCCTTTTATTCCCCGGGACTGTAAAGGGCCGTTCACACGAGGAACGATAACTATAATGATAAAAGTGTCCGCACCAACGTTAAGAAAAGTCTCTCTTGGTGTTGATGTGATGGCTAAAATGTGATGGATTCTGATTGGCTGTCAGCTTTTTATGGTTCTCAAAATCTCTCTGAAATCGTTCTTCATGCCGTTGTAGTTCATGTGTGGACGTCGTCATTCATATTAGCTAGAACGATATTTGTTTTGCCTTTATCGTTATAGTAATCGTAAACGTATAATCGTAGTAAACGGCCCTTAACAGTGTGCAATATATCCAGAGCCAACAAAGTTACCTGCCATGTCCTATATAGATGAGATCACCACCAAGTAAGAGACACATACACCCTCCATGACAAAGGTTAAGA
>NW_027468564.1:27787540-27790040 GCF_046254945.1 Alosa pseudoharengus | reverse complement strand
CACATAATAAACACCTTGATCGGAATAAAACTGCCAGAATTTAAATCGGAATGAAAGAGGTGGTATATTTCCGTTTCTATTCCGATTGAACAGCCATGTATACCAAATCGGATTGCCTGTTGTAGCTTCTCAAGAAAAGGAAGGCAACAACGGCTATTCCGATCAAAGATTCTAAAGCGCTTGAGAGCACATGATCGGAAAGTACCCCATGTGAACAGACGGCACACATTTTTCAACGGGAATTAGTTTCATTGGAATGACAAAACAAAACAAACCTGTCCATGTAAAGCCACCTACTGTGAACACCGCCTCCCTCTGCAGCTTTTGTTTCTCCTTTATCACACACATGACATGTACACACACACACACACACACACACAAACACACACACACACACACGCACACACGCACACACACACACACACGCACACACGCACGCACGCACGCACGCACACACGCAGGCACCACAAAAACAGGGACCTCTGAGCTGCCCTTTATATTAGGAGGAGATGGGGGTAAGAGAAAAAGAGAGAAGAGAGAGAGAGAAGAGAGAGAGTGTTCTTTACCCACTTAATATGTACCGGAAGCCCTCATTTTTATCTATGGCGCTAATTTAGAATGACACGATTTTATCTTAATGCTCTCCAATAACTGCTCACAATCTCCACCATGAATCCTCTCTCCTCCTCATCCCCGTGCGGCTGGACATAAGTGGACGATAAAACACCCCTCACATATTCATGACCTTTATCACATGAGTACACTAACACTCGGTGAGATCCTGTATGTGTGTGTGTGTGTGTGTGTGTGTGTGTGTGTGTGTGTGTGTGTGTGTGTGTGAGTGTGAGTGTGAGTGTGTGTGAGAGAGAGAGAGAGAGAGAGAGAGAAAGAGAGAAAGAGAAAAAGGAGAGGGGTGGCAATGAGGCTCATTAAACACTAATGGCCACCGTTAAGACCTAAACGAGAGTATGCATATTAACACTCCCAGTCCCCCTGATACAGTATGAACATGGCTGTGGTTACCGCTGGGAGCACAGCACATAAGAGCTTCTTCTCGCTCCTGTCTTCAGCGAGGGGGAACCGTATTGGTTCTTTAAAGAGGTCTGTGTAGAGCAACCTCATTAAGAGGTGTCCTACGGGAGACGGAGCTGAGAAGGCAGCGTTCACACTTTGAAGAGGAACCTTTTTAGCTTCCACTGAGGCAGATTCTTCATCTAGAACTATCAGATGTTGGAAGATGTGAAGGATTGCTGAATAGAGGTTCTTCATGGATTCATGTACGGTTGTTGTCTCCATTTGTAACCCAAAACAACATTGTGTGTAAATAACATTGAATTCACCTTTTTCACACAAAGCAAACAGTTGTTACCTAACTGTATGATTTACAACCAAAAAACATTACATTACACTACATTATATTCAAATAAGATACATTTAAAAATGAAAAGAAAATTAAATCTAAAGACTGTACATTAAAAAGTTATTTTCTTCATGAAAATAATACACACTATACAAAGAGAGAATGCAAGGTAGGATACAGCATGGACCAGACACTGTTGGATGTAGGTATCGGGCGTGACTTACTCCTCGTCCTCGTACAGGTACTTGACGATGACCCACGGCAGCACGAATATGAGGGGGGCACCTGGAACACACGACACGAGAGAATCAAACAACCATAGCAACCATAGCAACCATAGCAACCATAGCAACCATAGCACGGCACAGCACAACACGGCAAGCAGATCCTCACGTCAATCATGAGAGAGAGAGAGAAAGAATCAAACAACCATAGCAACCATAGCACGGCACAGCACAACACAGCAAGCAGATCCTCACGTCAATCATGTTAGCAAGTCTGAACTTAACATCAGTACGTGCACAGAATGCATGCACACCTGTACACTCACACACACAAACAGACACACACACACACACACACACACACACACACACACACACACACACACAGAGACTTTCCTTTATGGAGAGGCCTTGATGTAATGGGTCAATGACAACAAACTTGGACAGTGTCCATGCCCGCACACACTCACACACACAAACAGACACACACACACACACACACACACACACACACACACACACACACACACACACACACACACACACACACACACACACACACACACACAGAGAGAGAGAGGGCTCACCCCAGCCTATGCAGAGGTACATGTTGAAGTAGTTCTTCTCAGAGAAGACGGTGATGACCAGCAGGCTGTGCAGGTAGAGCCCCTCCACCAGCAGCCAGTAGTTATTAGCAACCACACTGTACTGCATCATCACCACGGCAACACGGCAGCCTACAACCATCTGCAGGAATGCATTAGTGTTCAACTGCTATTACAGTTTTTCTCAGTCGCTTTGGTGCTATTCTCACATCACTATTAACATTTGCACAGCAGTTAGTGCATTTCTCAAAACAATTAGTGCAAACTGCAAAACCTAGTGGATGACCTGCAAAAGCACGTCACTTGCTCAA
>NW_027468564.1:27775040-27780040 GCF_046254945.1 Alosa pseudoharengus | reverse complement strand
GGGTCTGAGAGCCGCAGAGAGAATAGGAGCCATGAGATTAGTCATGGTGTCTCATGATGAAGTTCCTTGTTTGCTCTCTCCCCCCCTTCTCTCTCTCTCTCTCTCTCTCTCTTTCTCTCTCTATCTCTCTCTCTCTCTGTCTCCTGTCTCTTTTTTTTCTCTCTCTTTTTTTCATGGTGTCTCATGGTGGTGTGTTTATCAACTGGAGAGTCCCTTATTTGCACTCTCTCTCTCTCTCTTGTTTTTTTCTTTCTATGTGTCTTTTTCTTCTGTATATACTGTATCTTGTGTTGCTGTACTGATTAATTCAGCTGTATAAAGACAAACAAAACTAACTCCTAAACTTGCCGAACTCCCACAGAGTCCAGATTGCCTTTATCTCTCTCCTTCTCTCTCTCTCTCACACACACACACACACAAACACACACACACACACACACACACACACACACATACACACACTCTCTCTCTCTCTCTCTCTCTCTCTCTCTCTCTCTCTCACACAAACTCTCTCCCTCTATCTGTCTCTTGTAGTGATTAGTGTTGTAAGTCTAACTAATGACTGTTTGCCTCCCAATCTCAGTGCAGACAAGATGTAATTTTCTCTCCAAATTTGTCTGTTCTTTACTTCTGCCCTCCCTTGTTATCTCTTTATATTATTTTATGTGATCCCTCGTTCCCTCATCCTGCTCTCTCTTTCTGGCAGGCCTATTATCTTCTATCACCATCGCTCTTGATTTTGGTGTGTGTGTGTGTGTGTGTGTGTGTGTGTGTGTGTGTGTGTGTGTGTGTGTTTGTGTGTGTGTGTGTGTGTGTCAGTGGTAATTGTGATCACTTTCAGAGGATCAGTAGTTTTCTACAAGGCCAAACTGCAATGTAATTTCACTAAGTGTGCAATGACTTCTCGTGAAATGTGACTTTTGTGTTGATCTGACTCCTATGCATTTAAATGTCAAGAAGATAGACCTTAGATCAAGAGGGTTGTTCACACACACCCACACCCACAAGCACACACACACACACACACACACACACACACACACAAACACCATACATGCACACACACACACACACACACACACACACACACACACACACACACACACACAAACACCATACATGCACACTTTGACATGCTAATAAAGCTTTTCTCTCTCTCTCCTACAATCTCTCTCTCTCTCTCCTACTATCTCTCTCGCTCTCTCTCACACACACATACAAAAACACACACACACACACACACACACACACACACACACACACACACACACACACACACACACACACACACACACACACACACCTTTGTGGTACCAGGGGAGGTACCAGGGACAGGAGACGTTGACGGTGGTGCCGGGGACGCCATCAGGCCAGCAGGCGTACTGGTCAAACGTCCTGTTACACACGAGGCCTGCACACAGAGACACAGAGACGTCCTGTTACACACGAGGCCTGCACACAGAGACAAGGGAGAGCAGGACAGGGCGGCAGATGGAGTGATGCAGAGACATGAGGGACAGAGAGAAAGAGAGAGAGAGAGAGAGAGAGAGAGAGAGAGAGAGAGAGAGAGAGAGAGAGAGAGAGAGAGACCGAGGGGAGATAGAGGGGAGATGGGGGGAGGCATAGACATGAGGGACGGAGAGAAATAGAGAGAGAGAGAGAGGGAGAGAGAGGGACCGAGGGGAGATGGAGGGAGGCATAGACATGAGGGACAGAGAGAAAGAGAGAGAGATAGAGGGACAGAGGGCAGATAGAGGGGAGATGGAGGGAGGCATAGACATGAGGGACAAAGAGAAAGAGAGAGAGATAGAGGGACAGAGGGCAGATAGAGTGGAGATGGAGGGAGGCAGAGACATAAAGGATGGAGAGAAAGAGAGAGAGATTGAGGGACAGAGGGGAGATGGAGGGATGCATAGACATGACATGAGGGATAGAGAGAAAGAGAGAGAGATTGAGGGACAGAGGGGAGATGAAGGGATGCATAGACATGACATGAGGGATAGAGATAAAGAGAGAGAGATTGAGGGACAGGTGAGAGATGGAGGGTGGCAGAGAGACAGACAGAGAGTTGAGCAACAAAGATAGTTAGGGAAGGGAGAGGTAGAGAAAGGAGAGATGGAGAGAAAGAAAGAAAGACGAAGTGAGATACAGTTACAGGGGAAAAGCAGAGAAATAGACAGAGCAAGATATAGTTACATTTTACACTGATATAGTATATATAGTATATATACTCTTTTGATCCCGTGAGGGATATTTGGTCTCTGCATTTAACCCAATCCGTGAATTAGTGAAACACAGCACACAGTGAGGTGAAGCACACACTAATCCCGGTGCAGTGAGCTGCCTGCAACAACAGCGGTGCTTAGGGAGCAGTGAGGGGTTAGGTGCCTTGCTCAAGGGCACTTCAGCCGCGGCCCACTGGTCGGGGCTCAAACCGGCAACCCTCCGGTTACAAGTCCAGAGTGCTAACCAGTGTACAGTATAAAAGGCACATAATAGGTTGATGTGAGAGTGATCTTTGCGTTCATGGGATTAAGGTGACCATTACATTCCTATTCTTTGCTCTAGTTTACTAACAGGAGTGTCACGAATATAGTCACAGTCAAGCTGTCCGTGGCTGACTGTTTAACTAAGTTCGGCAAGCTTACCTTTATATGTCATAACATCAACTAAACATGTCACACCTTAATTTTATTACTTGTAATAGGAACGTATTTCCTTCTACAACTAGGTGAGATAATTGACTATGTATACCATGATGTATACTGAAGTTCCACAGTTAGCTAGCTAGCAAGCTAACCGTTTTACATTGGCGATTATGGTAAGTGTTAGCTATGACCTAAATATGTCCTCAACATTGGGGTATTGGAAACTAATTAGGTTGGTAATGTGCATAGTTTTGGCATGAGTCAGTTACATATATATATATATATATATATATATATATATATATATTAGGGCTGTCAAAATAACTGATTAATTTCAATTAATTAATTTGAGAAAAAATAACTGATTAAAAAAATTAGTGCAGATTAATCGATTCCATTTGACCCCGAGCCGTTCAAGTCAGTAAAAATTAGACTGTGAAATGAAGGAGAGGGAAGAAAACGTGCTGCCTGGATCATTGATTGGAACATTTACTTTTAAAAAACGGCCTGATGGTGTTGAAAATAAAGTCCTCTGAAATGTCTGCAGCAAGGATTTTGCATATCACCGGAGTTCATCAACTCTATAGTCGCACATCAATGCAAAGAAATAAGTGTTGACATTAACACACAGGGGAGTGTTAATTTATTTTCATTGTGTCCCCTAGGTTATATCTGTGGCCTGAAATGCCTTGTATGTGAAAAAAAAAAAACTTCTTCCCGAAGCACTTTTGAATTTATTTCCTCAGGATATTAGGTCATATCATAGATTATCATGGCAATTATTTGAACAGTGAAAATAATAATAAAAGAGTTTTTGAACTTTAATGTCACTAATGCTGACTAATCAATGATTCATTTGAATTTAAATATTTAAAATACTTTCACAGCAAAAATTATATATGCGATTAATTTAGATTAAAGGAGAATTCAGATTCCAAAAATAATTCAGTGGAAATGCATGGATTCCAGTTGCTGCTACTGGAAGAAACTGGAATCCATGCATTTCCACTGAATTATTTTAGGAATCTGATCCCTTATCATACCTGTTCATTCTTACTCGTCGCTCGACTTATCGTGACTAAATTCAAGATGGCTGCAAACGCTAAACTTCGTGAAGATACTGTCTGTATAAATCGTCTTGTAAGTAAACTACCAGTGCTTTTTCAAAGTTCTCAATGTCTCGTTTTAAATGTCAGGGCCCTCGGAAGTCTACCAATAAAGTGTGGAGATACATTGAGCCTCGTAAATGGTGTAAAACAGTGATTTATTTGCATGGCTAGCCCGATGCCGAAGCACCACAATTGAAAAAGCTGTTGGTAGCATCGGCTAACTAGCGCCAGATTTTGGAGTGCAGGGGACAAGCCGAGATGGGCTATGAGAAATACGTTCACACTCGGTATCATGTTTCAATACACTTTAGGTCAATATCACACCGGAATTCTCCTTTAATTAATCACAGAGTATGTAATTAATTAGATTATTTTTTTTAATCGATTGACAGCCCTAATATATATATATATATATATATATATTTCTTTATAACTGTTGTGCTACGTCCTAAATAGATGTAGATGTAACGTGTGACTCCTTGTTGTCTTTCCCATTGGAATCAATGATATAATGCTAGCTTGCTTTCCCCTAGAACGGAGCGTGATGCAGATACATTTCTCTTTATGATGACATGCCGTTAGTACGTATATAAACAGACACAACATTTTCATTCAGAATAGTTTATTCGGAATGATAAACAAACAGTCCATGTAAACCCACCTAGTGATCACTTGAATGGACCACTTTTTCAATCACAATGTGTAAATTCTTTACTCTGTAGTGGAATACAGTTTGACCCTCCCATCACATCCTGTGTACTATTATTTGATTGTGCATTTTTTATTTATTTATTTATTTATTTATTTATTTATTTATTTATTTATTTATTTATTTGGGGAGGGGGGGTTCTGCCCTTATTGATACAGGACAGTGCAAAGTGACAGGAAGATGCTGTTGGTCAATTCCAAAGAAATAAATGTCCATGCTGGATTAGCGATTGTATTTGCGTGCCCGTGTTTTAGGGACATTGAAAATGGGCTTCAATGGCCTCTTGGCCAGACGGACAGCAGAGTAGAGTAAATCCCAAATTTGCCAAAGGTTCGTATGGATATTGACTTGCATGAACAGTTAAAAGTACAGTGTGAGCACAGCAATTGCTTCCTATTGAAATTTATAATGTGAGCTACCATATCATATGTGACTAAAACCCACACACTCACACACTCTCTCTCTCTCACACACACACACACACACACACACACACACACACACACACACACACACACACACACACACACACAC
>NW_027468564.1:27765040-27770040 GCF_046254945.1 Alosa pseudoharengus | reverse complement strand
CCTCTTTTGGTTCATTATCTACCACTGGCGTGGTCTGCGCATTATTTTTTTCTGTTGTTTCATCAGCTGTGGCAGAAGGGCTAGCACTATTTTTCGGCTGAGTCATTTGACGTTCCAGGGTCTGTCTGTTTTGCTGGACAGGCCCTTATTAAAGGGGAACTTGGCAACTATTTCAACGTAATAAACCCATTTAGAAATCATTTGGATGGTTAAATGATCTGTTCCGGTGAAAATGGTGACTTTACCCGCTGCCCCTAGCGTCCACAGGCAGAAAACCAACCTTGCAACATTGAGACCACCGTCCCGGAAAGAGAAGTGAGAAACAAGAAACTCGTTTTAAATCGTGTTTCTTACCTTAACATCCACATAGTTCTGCCAAAATAACGGTTCGATAGCTTGTAAACAAATCCATGAGCTTTATCGTTACCTTTTCCCACAGTTTGAAATAGCATAATGTACAATTTCAACGGCAGAGGGGGAAATCCTGCCAAGTTTCCCATTAAATGGCCTCCCTGGCCAGAGCAAAAAAACATTTAATCGAGTTTGTACAACTCCTCGCTCAACCACTTCTCAAGCCATCCGCATTATTTATACGTGAAGCAGAGAGTTTATTCCAACCATCTCCCCAATGGCTAAGCTGCAGTCCTCAATACTAGTTGTAGGCATTTTAATGGCATGCTGCTACGTAAGAAGCCCTAGGTTCACCATAACTGGGTCGGCGTGCTCCCACGGATGAAAGGAGATGCCCAGGTCGGCTTACGTAATACGATCTTACTCTACCAATAAGGTTATCACAAGTACCAACACAAGCAAACACACAAAAGACAAACAAACATAAAGATGGACAAAAGATAGAAAATAAAGAATAGAACACAGTCGTTCCTGGCCAAGTCCTCACTCACTCACTCTACACATGCGTTAAGATACAGAGAGTGAGAGAGAATGAGAGGGATAGAGAGAGAGGGGGAGAGAGAGAGAGAGATAAGGAGAAAAGAAAGAGATGGGGAGAGAGAAAAAAGAGAGAAGAGAGAGAGAGAGATGGTGAGAGAGAAGAGAGAGAGATAGAGAGAGAGAGGTGGGGAGAGAGAGAGAGAGGGGGGAGAGAGAGATAGAGGAGAGAAGAGAGAGAGAGATAGAGAGGTGGGGAGTGAGGACAGAATCAACTTTTCAACAACAATATTAGCTTAATTAAACAGAATGAGAGAAGAGATTGTAAAGAATAAAATAACATTTTGAGGAGTATGGAGATTAAAACTGAGTAAAAAAGACAAAATGAAACAGAGTGGGAGAGAGATATACAGAATGACAGCTCCATGGGACGTGAGAGGAGTGGTAATTGCCGATGCTGTCACCTGCAGAGCCAATTACAGCTGATTGGTGCTGAGGCAAACAACCTGTCTCACTCACACGCTCACTCACGAGAGAGAAGAGACACACACTCCCTCAGATAAACAGTACAGTACCCAACCACAGATGAGGCATCTTCACCCCCCACCCCAGAAACACACACACACATACACACACACACACACACACACACACACACACACAGAGTGACAGACACATACACACACACACACACACACACACACACACATGCACACGTGTGCACAGAAAGAGAGATAGAAACGAGAGAGAGACAAAGGAAGACAGTTAGAGAGAAACAGAGAGAGAGAGTGACAAAACAAGAGAGAGAGGACAGAGAGAGAGAGTGACAAAACAAGAGAGAGAGGACAGAGAGATAATAAAGAGAGAAAGATTAGGGGTGTCACGATTCTCCAAATCCTCGATTCAATGTAATTTTCGATTTTAAAGTCACGATTCGATTTGATTTTCAATCTTTTTTTAATATTACTATTAATGCATTCCTTATATGTTATTTACTCTTTTTGGCCTTTTCCTTTTCTTTTTCGGGGGGCTTTTATTTTGAAACCGCTTTTTATTTTGAAACCGTTCCAACCGTGTGGTTGTAATGTAAACAGAACTAACATTAGGCTAAAACAGAGACGTGAACATAGTGAAATGAAACAACACAGAATGTTAATTTGATTGTTTCAGCACACTCCGAAGAGACCCAAGGTTAGTGTTCATGGAATATGTACTAGATCACCTTTTCACTTGCTAAGTTGAGTAGGCTAAGTTAGTTTTAATTGACGTGAATGAACGAATACTTCCACACCGGTGATTTCAAAGTAGCAAAAGGGCTTTGATTTCGGTAGGTTGCTGTGTATATTTTAACTGGCTGCAGCCTAAAATTAGAGTGTTGACACTGCAGTTCAGCACGTGCGTGTGTGTTTGTGCGTGTGGCTGCATCGTCGATTCTACTTTTAAGTTCGAAGTTCGAGATTTAGATGTAATTTCGATCGATTTCGATATAAAATCGAAATCGTGACACCCTTAATGAAGATTATACAGCATTATGAGAGAAGAATCCCAGAACAGCCAGCCGAGAGAGTGCGGACAGTGGGAGACGCTGAGACACTGAGACAGCGCTGTCTGCTCACTGCCGTGTCTGCTGGGTAGAGGAAGATGGACAGGCAAAGTGATGGGGAGGGTGGAGAGAAGAAATGATAGGGCTGGGAACCACACGACATGGACCAGACAGAGATGTGCAAAAGATGACAAGAGACGATGGAATCACATCACATCGCAGACACACACACACACACACACACACACACACACACACACACACACACACACACACACACACACACAAAGAACATCTTGTCTTGGTTAGCTTTGGTCACAGACGTTTTGTTATTTTCCCTGGTGCCTGTTTCACCAAAGCCTTTCCACCGGAGTTAAAACCACTTCTGGCACCGTTGACTTACACAACAGCACCGAGAAGGGTTGTGGCTGGTTTAGGGTTGTGGCCTGTCTTGTATCTACACACGTCATCCAAAACCTACTGCATATGCATGGACAAGTTTAGCCACTCCTGAATATGTATACAAACGTTTGGGCACCCTAGG
Source organism: Alosa pseudoharengus (assembly GCF_046254945.1). Taxonomy (NCBI): domain Eukaryota; kingdom Metazoa; phylum Chordata; class Actinopteri; order Clupeiformes; family Clupeidae; genus Alosa; species Alosa pseudoharengus. Next base: position 27,767,065 of record NW_027468564.1, on the reverse strand, counting down.
GCACATGCCAGAGTGATATTTGGACATTATGTAGATTCATTATAATAACTGTTTGCTGCAAAGGTTATATTTACTGATTTACTGTTCTCTCAAAGGTTATATTTACTGTTCTCTCTCTATCCTCTATTACTGTTTTTTTTTAAAAAGTCAAAAAGCCGAACCCGAACTTGTGAATACAGCAGCGGCACAGACAGACAGATAGACAGACAGACAGACAGACAAGCAGACAGGCAAACATACAGACAGACAGACAGGCAGACATACAGATAGACAAACAATCAGACTGACAGACAAGCAGAGAGCCAGGCAGACAGACAGACAGACAAGCAAACAGGCAGACAGATAGACAGACAGGTAAACATACATATAGACAGACAGACATATAGATAGACAAACAATCAGACAGGCAGACAGACAGACAGACAGGCAAACTTACAGACAGACAGACAGACATATAGATAGACAAACAATCAGACAGGCAGACAGACAGACAGACAGGCAAACTTACAGACAGACAGACAGACATATAGATAGACAAACAATCAGACAGGCAGACAGACAGACAGACAGGCAAACTTACAGACAGACAGACAGACATATAGATAGACAAACAATCAGACAGGCAGACAGACAGACAGACAAGCAAACATACAGGCAAGCAGACAAGCAGACAGACATACATACTAGCAGACAGACAGACAAGCAGATAGGCAGACAGACAGACATAAAGACACTACCGCAGAGGTACAGGCAGACAGACAGACAGACACAACCCACACTCCAGGATTATGCACAGGGCCTGACTCACTAAGTATACATGAATAAGTTATGCACAGGCTAAGATTAGAGAGGACCTTTTCTGTGTTACTATACATTACAGAGAGGGGGGGGGGGGGGGCAATGAAAACTAAATTTAAAAAAATCATCTAGATAGAGTAACTGACAAGAAGAAAAAGACAAAGACAGTGAGGGAGAGAGAGAGAGAGAGAGAGAGAGAGAGAGAGAGAGAGAGAGAGAGAGAGAGAGAGAGAGAGAGTTAATGGGGAAACTCTGAAGGACAAAGAAATGGCTATAAATATTGCAGACCGTAAATGGCTCTTACGCAACGCAAGTGTCCCGTCCGGACATCTACCTCATAGAGCCACTCATTAGCATGGCCAGACACAAAGGCCACTGCCGACACGCACACACACACACACACACACACACACAAAGACACACACACACACACACACACACACACACACACACACACACACACACACACACACACACACAAGACACACACACACACACACTTTAGAAGAAAGGACACCTGAAGTGACTGACCACTCCAGTTGTAAATGCAAAAATGCTCTTAGCTTAGTTCCAACATAAATCGGTACTACGTTGGAGCAACTGAAATTTAACACTATAAGTTATGACTTACATTTGACACCTCCCTCTACCCATGTGTAAGGTCCATCATAAACTTAATTTGGCATCATGGACATCTCAAGGCTATAGTATGGCTCTCCGTCTGTGTGCTGCGCACACGGCACTGGTGAGTGCGCGACGAGAATTGTGTCATTTTTACCGCATCACGCATCACGGCGTCACGGTTTTGTTGTCGACCGAAAGTTAAGACCGCGCGCCATTTTGACGCGTAGACTGCGCATGAGTGAAACGGAATGGCTGTAAACACTCCCCTCCAGTAGGTGGCGCACATAGAAGACCAACGCTTGCAATGCAGCAAACCCAGGCAGAAGATGACTTGTTTGGTTACCATAACGACGATGGATGCATCAAAGTACGACAGACTGGCAGAGGAGGTGAGGAGATACCCTGACCTGTATGACCCTCCCCTAAGGACCGTATACAACCTATGAAGGTATTGGATATGCTTCAGTGTGCTGCAGTGTGACATTGCTGTCGTTGTGACTAAAAGGTATCATCACCACCCTCATAATCATCACCACCACCATCATAATTATCTTCACCACCATCATAATCATCATCAACATCACCGACTTAATCCATTTAGCA
>NW_027468564.1:27745040-27757540 GCF_046254945.1 Alosa pseudoharengus | reverse complement strand
GATACCTAACTTAGCCTAAATACACAACTGCAACAAAAGGAAGTCACAAACTCTGTAACTCCACATTACGGTTTTATTTACAGTATGCTATTTACAAAGACAAATAGAAACTGTATTGCTCCCAAATTATGAGAATTTGAGCTGCAACTTGCCTTATCTCTCGACTTCACCTGCCAACACTAACGTTAACGCATCCCTGCCTTGAACTTGAACCACTTCCTGTCAGATCGCGACATATGCTGTCAATCAAAAAGAGTCCGGCGGACTTCCGGTGGCTGCCTGTCCACGATGCACGCTTGAGTCTGAGCTCCGTCTCCTATAGTCCAAGAATTAACAACAATACTCTTCAATTCAAATACTAGACTACATATTATTTCAATAAACCAACTGTGAATATGTCAGGACCAAAACAGGTGAAAAACAAGTCACCTAACGGTGATTCACCGGTGAAAAAGAGGTTCAAGGACAACGAGCCTACAGATTCGGCGAACGCTGCCATCTTGACTGCTTTAAAAGAACAAGAAGATAGGCTAACAACAATGGTAAAGCTAGTAGTTAGAGAAACTGTGGAAGATCTCCTGTCCGGCGAACTACGGACACTAAAAATCATGATGGAGACATCGAATAAGGTTATCACCAAGCTAGGCCAAGATATAGCCTACCAAGCCGATGTTAGCAAGACACTACAAGCTTGTGTGGACGCTGTGCATACGAATGTGCGAGTTGTAAAGCAAGATCTTAACGAACAACAGTCAACTATCTCGGATCTCAGTGAAAAGCTCATTGAAATGGAGGACAGATCACGCAGGTGCAATTTACGTCTGACTGGCTTACCCGAAGCAGCTGAGGGTGAAAATGCTATCCAGTTTCTCCAAACTCATCTGCCTAAATGGCTACCATCACTCCAAGGCCAGCCGATCGAGATCCAGCGAGCCCATAGATTCTACACCACCAAAGTATCACCAAAGAAGGAGGAACTTTGATACAGTGAGAAAGCTGATGTTGGCGAAGGGTCTCCGTCCGTTTCTGATCTACCCCGCAATCCTCAAAGTCAAAGTTAATGGACTGGCTCGTCAGTTTAAATCCGTGGAAGACGCCGAACAGTTTCTCGCCACTTTGGATCATCGTCCGCCTGTCACTATATCCTCCAGGTACAATGGCCTGCCTGATGAATCCTCTTCAGCGACACCACCACTGCTCGACGACATGGATACTACTCAGCAGATTGCAGCTCCCGATGATACCGTTAGCCTACTAACTAGCTAGAGTGGTGGTAAGACGACGGATAACGTTAACATGCAGCACAATCACTTATTGTTGTTGCAAAGTGGTCCTACGACTAAAAATGTTATATACGTTTTGCTCTTTTACTATTAATCCGTTCACAATTTATTACTCTTCTCATTTTATGTTTATTATTATTATACAAACAACCTGGCTTTGTGCCCGATTATGCTACTGGGTGATGAACACTCGCCGAAAGATATGATTTTGTTGTTTCTACCACCATTTTGACGCTCTAATATAGACCGACAAGGTAGTTCTAGATATTTGATACCTAATAGTGCAAGGACTTGAGACGTGTGTTGTTTAAGTCACTGGTTTAAAAAGTTTTATGTTACTGTCCAGCCTAGGAGAAGACCCTCGTCTGATCTCCTGCGGGTGGATCTTTTTGGTTACGTTGTTCATATTGATGTGTGTTAAAAACGTTCTGCGCCAGAGCCTTCATCTATTATTATTTTATTATTTTTTGTTTGATTTACTACATGTCAGCATCCTGCTGCTACAATTACGCATATGGGATGATGGGGGTTAATGTAATGTCTTGGAATGTAAATGGACTTAACCCCTATCAAACGCACTAAATGTTTAGAGTTTCTCAAGCGAAAGAGGATCTCAATTGCATTGATACAGGAAACTCATTTGAAAGCAGCGGACATCCACCTTTTCCAGAATAGAACATACAAGTGTGTATCCTATTCATCTGCCACAAACAAAACAAAAGGAGTTGCGATTTTAATTGATAGGAAATTAAATGTAGAATTGGAATCCTCAGGGTGTGATAACATAGGGAGGTTGACATACGTACATATAATAATTAACAATATGAGAATATGTTTAGCGTCTGTATACTGCCCAAACACATATGACCCAGAATTTATGAATGTGTTATCTAATACCCTGTTGGCAATGACTGGCACTCTGCTTGTGATTGGTGGAGATTTTAACCAGATATGTCAGACGACTCTAGATAGATCAAATGCTACTAGCTTGAATAAGACAACTAGTGAGCTTATGCAATTCATGTCTGAAGTGAATATCATTGATGCTTGGCGCTTACGAAACCCAACTGCAAAAAACTACACATTCTTCTCTCATAGACATAACACATACTCCCGAATTGATTATATAATGGTATCCCCCTCTTTAAATCATTGTATAAACAATATTGAAATCCTCCCCATTATCATCTCTGACCACGCACCAGTGCTGTATAGTTTTCAATTTCACCAAACCAGCTACAAACAGAGACCAAGGTGGCGCTTTAACACCACATTGCTTCAAAATGACGATTTCATAGAACATCTGAAAATTAACCTTACAGTATTCTTAGAACTAAATGTGGATTCTGCCTCATCACCTCAATCTCTGTGGGAGACCACAAAATGTTTCCTCGGAGGAATATGTACTTCATTTGCTTCTTACAGCCACAATTCTAAATTGAAAACAATAAATGACTTAGAGAATGAAATAAATAGTGTTGAATCTGAACAAAAAGAGAGATTCTCCAGCCAGAAACAATCTAAACTTTTGGATCTTAAATTCAGACTGAACGATTTACTCAAACATAAAGCTGAATTTGCAATACATCGCACCAGAGTCACATATTATTCGCAGGGTGAGAGCTCAAGCAGACTCTTGGCGGCTAAACTGAAACAGAATGAATCCTATTCCACTATTAGTGCAATTGAGGCTCAAGATGGCACCATTACATATAATCCTGAGGAAATCAATGATGTGTTCAGTCTGTTCTATTCTCAACTTTACACAGCAGATCCTTCACCTGACGCTATTTCCCTCAAAACGTACCTGTCTAAATTAAAACTACCCTCCCTCAATGCTGAGGAAGCAGATCGTCTTGACTCTGCCATTACCCTTCCAGAACTTAAAACTGCTTTAGCATCAATGAAAAGAGGAAAGTCTCCCGGGTTAGATGGTATACCGCCTGAACTGTTGATGGAAATTTGGGATATTGTTGGGCCACTTATTTTAGATTCTCTTAACTTTGGATTGGAAAAAGGCTCATTCCACAGGGATCAAAACACCTCTCTAATAATGGTGCTGTTGAAAAAAGGAAAACCTCCCTTAAAATGCAGCAGCTTCAGGCCTATATCCTTAATCAGTACTGAATTAAAATTACTCGCCAAAGTACTGGTCCAAAGAATGGAGCTTTATATAGAAAAAACTAATACACCAGGACCAAACAGGTTTCCTGAAAGGGAGATACGCATCTGATAATATCAGACGCCTGCTACATATCATTCAGGTCTCAGAACCTGATTCAAACCCTGCTGCACTATTTAGTTTAGACGCCCAGAAAGCTTTCGATCACGTTAGTTGGGATTATCTGTGGGCAGTACTAAAAGAATTTGGTTTTGGTAATACTTTTATCTCCATGATTAAAACTCTGTACAGTAACCCTGTAGCATGTGTACAAACAGGTAACACACTCTCAAAAACCTTTTCCTTACAGCGTGGAACACAGCAAGGCTGTCCCCTATCTCCCCTTCTTTTTGCATTGTCATTGGAACCGTTTTATTTTATTAGTTTAGATTATTAGATTAGACTCTGTCATATCTCCCATTGAGTTACAGGGTACCCAACACAAGATCTCTTGCTATGCAGATGATGTGATACTCTATTTTACTAACATCTCAACATCATTACCGCAGATTTTGCAAGTGTTTACTCAATTTGGACAGTTCTCAGGTTACAAGATTAACTGGGATAAATCTCTTCTTGTTCCCCTAAACACCCATGCAAAACTACATGTCTTGCCGCCTATTCCTCATATCAAATGGCATACCTTGCCTTTTACATACTTGGGCATTAACATCACCAAATTCTCCAACATATCCCGTATCAACTACGACAAACTTAAACATGAGATTTCCACTGATTTTCAGAGATGGTCTACTCTTAAAATGTCTCTGCAGGGGAGGATATCCATAATCAAAATGAATGTTCTTGGAAGACTGAATTTCCTCTTTTCTATGCTCCCCATACCGCCACCACCTAACTATTTTAAAGAGCTACAAACAATGACCACCAAGTTTATATGGAATGGTAAGAAGCCCCGCATCCGTTTCCACACTCTCCAACGGTCCAAATCATCTGGGGGTTTAGCCCTACCAAATTATAAATTATATTACTGGTCTTTCCAGATGAGAGCAGTACGAATCTGGTGTAATGGAGCCTCTGACACCCCCTGGCGCCGCATCGAACAAAATAAAGTCTCACCACATCGTCTAGAAGATCTGATTTATTCTGGTGTTAAACTTAAATCAGCACAGAAAGCATTTGGTCCAATCATTGCTAATTCCCTACATATCTGGTGTGATATTCAAAAACACTTAGGCTGTACACATACATTGTGTGAAAACTCTCCACTTTGGTTTAATTTTAACCTTCTACAGGGATCTATACCATATAAATACGACTGTTGGGCTTCCAGGGGCATTCACACTCTAAAGGATATATATACTAATCGAGGCCTATGCTCATTTCAAGAACTTAAAGAACGCTTCTCCCTCCCTGGCTTTTCATGGTTTCTGTACCTTCAGTTGAGATCTTCTCTTCGTGCTTATGGGGGTTCCATGGGACACACAATTACAACCACACCCTTTGAATGCATGGGTGAACCCCTCAATACCTTCTGCAAGGCTAGTCTCCATAATGTATAACAAACTTATATCTTTTAACAACAAAACTCTTGGGGTAATGACATCCTGGAGTCATGACATTAAAACGCTAGGCTTAGAACTTGATTGGGACACCATCTGGACCAACGTCTTCATAACATCTAAAAATCCTGCACATCAGCTTATACATTACAAATTTATACAGAAGTGGTATATATCGCCATACAGAAGATTCAAAATGAAGCTATCAAATAGTCCAGAATGTGCCAAATGTACCGAAAAATCTGTGGGAACGTATATGCATATATTCTGGGAATGTCCAGAGGTGTCCCAGTTTTGGTCTCGGGTGTCTTTATTCTTAGAACAGGTCCTAGGATTTCCAGTTCCTAAACTTGCCAGCTTATATCTGTTTAATGATGACTCTTCCCTAGATTTTAGACTTATACATAAAAAACTAATCTTTGCTGGCTTTACTGCAGCAAAAAAAACCTATTATACATTCATGGTTCACTCCAGCTGCCCCATCAATACAAGAATGGCTAGGCCACTACAGAAGCATTGCCAGTATAGAGAGGTCCTTGGCAGTAATAAATAAAGCTTGAGGCTCTACAGTCAGTGAATGGGATACACTCATCTTATCTCTAACTAACCTCCCGAAATCTGGCATGTTAGTCCAAATGTAATCTTCATATGTATGTTTTTATATTACATCATTGTTTTGTATGTATATGTATGTGTATGTATATGTATATGTTATTATTAATATTACTTTTACTGTATTTTTATTATTATTCTCAGTATTATATGTCTAAATGTGTGTAGATAACTCACAAGGCTCTGGCTATGTGTAAATAGTTTCTGTCATGAGATTTTGTCATGTAATTTTGTCACGTCATGACTTTTCTTAATAAAAAGTTGATCACAAAAAAAAAAAGAGTCCGGCCTCTATGACGGTTCCTCCAATCATCATACAGAAGCTCGGCGTCCAGGCCATCCCACTGTCCCATTCACTCCCAGAGACGCCGGGCTTCCCTGGAAATGACGATTTTGTGGCGCTTGTCCAATAAAGAGCTAGCTTTTCTGCACTGAGATCAGACCACTCTGTAGTGCCATTGAAAGTCCAGTGAAGCCGAGCGTCTATGGGTTTTTTGCATGTTTTTTTGATGGATCGTGTCGTCACAGCAATGTATTACGGGTGCGAAATCACGATAAAAGACCGGCAAAACCTTATTGCTGAACAAACTAGCCATGAAGATGAACATGTTTGCAGCATGTTGTAGTTGGAATAGTAGGCTAGAAGCTAATGTAATAGTGTTATTTGATGCGATTTTCCGTGATATTTTAGAGGAGGCTGAGCTTCCCCTGTAGTCTTAGAGCAATCGCCTCTGACACACGCACACCAGTGTTGCGCGGTCTGCCCGAAATTAAGCGGTTGCCCGCGGATGACCGCGGTCACCCGCGGTTATGAGTCATACACAAAATATTTTAATGATATTCGGGTCATTTGCGGACGGGTCAGTTAAAATTAATTAAATATATATTTTCTACAAATAGGCCTACTTAGAAAATCACGAGAAGGCTAGCATCAGTAAAGCATCAATACAGTATAGTCAACAGTAAAGAAGCTGAAGACGCGAGTTAAAATAATAAAGACACCCCTTCAGGGAAAGCGATATAGGCTATGGGAAATATTGGGAAAAGTTCGTAAAGAAGATGACAGTAGTACAAGTTATGGTCTATAGGCCTACTTCTTGCGAAGCCATTTAAAAGTATGACAGCCAAAACAGGCAGCCTGCAGGAATAAATGTTATGGCACAGACTACACAGCCATATGGTATGTACAGTATAGGTTCGCGCATGCATAAAAGTTACCTTAGTTCGTTGTGTTTGTGACTTTAAACAGTGGATGTGCTTTAGTAAAGCTTTATTATAAACCAGTTCTTAAACGTTTTGACCAGCAATGTATCTCTCTTGCCTACCTTGCCTCACCATTTCTGTTTTCGAAAGAAAGATGTAAGCTATGTAAGATGTCCATGGCCTTCAAATCTTATCCTAGCGTTCTAATCCTTGGTGGTTGCGTGCGTGCTTGCGCTCTTATTCTCATTCTCTCTCCTGCGCAAATGTCCTGCATGCCTACTGCGTGTAGTTCTACTGCATAAAGTTTCGCAAGTAAATTAGTTTGATTTACAGAAATGACCTATACTGTCACACTGCATGCAGGCTATAACCAAAAGCACACCTTTTGTAAATAAGCGGGTCGGATCGCGGGTCGGGTATAATTTTGTCCTAATTAATATTCGCGGTCCGAGTTGCGGTCGGGTTGATTAAAATATCGGGCGACCGCGGGCCACTTGTGACCAAACCCGCGCAACACTGATGCACACACAAACAATAATGACACTTGTTTCACTGAGACAATTTGTTGTTGGAGTTCCGGATAATTATGGTGGACGAAGCGTAAAGACAACAGTTAGACTGTGGAAGGGGGAGGATAAATGGACAGACTGAGAGAGAAAAGATAGAGAAAAAAGAGAGAAAGAGAGTGAAAATGAGAGAAATATAAAGAGAGAGAAAAAAGTGTGAGAAAAAAAGAGAGTGAAAATGAGAGAAAGATAAAGAACGAGAGAGAGAGAGAGAAGAGAAAGATAAAGGCTGAATAAAGGGAGAGACTTTCCTTTATGGAGAGGCCTTGATGTAATGGGTCAATGACAACAAACTTGGACAGTGTCCATGCCCGCACACACACACACACACACACACACACACACACACACACACAGACATACACATAGGCAATCTGAAACCTGTTTATTCAGAAAAAAACATTATGAGCATGGTGCAGCTGACGAGTCGATTGCCAAGACAATTAGGGCAAACAAGCACACACACACACACACACACACACACACACACACACACACACACACGCATGCATGCACACAAACACACACTCTCTCTCTCTCTCTCTCTCTCTCTCTCTCTCTCTATCTATCGTTGCGCATGTGCGGAGTGAGTGCTGGAGCATGGCGTGAGTGGAATCTCTTTGAAACTGTCTTTCTAGCTTCTAACTTTTGTGCGTCTTATTTACGTGTTTTCCTGTTTTTTGTATTTAGCGCTAACTCTACAGTCGCTGTAGATTGTTTTTAGTTTGCGTTTTTTTGTAGTTTGCTCTTCCGCTGAGTCTGCGGCTCCTGTTTGGAGCGGGACCGCTGCGGGAACAATGGATTTCGATCATTTAAAGCAACACCAAAGAGTTTTTTCTACCTTAAAATAATGTTTCCAAAAATCCTTTCAGTGGTTCATCAACTCGTTATAGGGTGAACAGCACTTCTGCATTCGCTTAGCGGCCCTCTATCGGCTATAACCGCACTATGTAAGTTTGCTAGATCGGGTAGCGGATCTGTAGTTCGATGAGCTTAATCTGGTGCTTAAATTTAAAATTGGTGGTTTTGAGTATGTGCTTTTTGCTACATCGGACTCAGCCCTGAAGTGTTTTCACTGTGGAGGTGTGGGTCATGTCGTTCGAGACTGCCCAAGACATAAGAGCGACAGTGCAGGTCAGCCAGCGACTGGCTTGGCTAAACCGATTGAGGGTTCCCCTTCAATTCGTCCCCAGTCTGCAGGCGGCTTGGCTGATCCAGTTGTGAATGATTCTTCTACGACTCGCCCCCCGTCCGCTGACGGTCTGTCATCGGAGCGAATTGGGGTGGACGACGTTGGGGTGGATAGTAGCCCGTCTGGGGCAGAGCTGATGATGGTGTTGGAGCTTCGGGCTCACAGGCGTCTGTGCAAGATGTTGATATGGTCCCATTTAAAATCCCGGTAAAGAGAAAGAGTGAGAAGGAGGAGGAGAACGCTAGTACGAAAGGGCTGCGTAACGTTCAGGTTGAACAGTACTTTCCCGATTGCGGTCAATTTATTAATGATGTTTCCTGTTTGATAAGAGAGCGTGCCTTCACTAGTAAGGAGACTGCGCGCCTCCGAAAGTTCCTGACAAAGCTTAGGAGACAGGTACGGGGGTCGTCTTCCTCGCCCCCGGTGACATCGGTATGATGAATACGTTTCGAGTCTGCACCCTGACTTTAAACAGTGCACGAGACAAAGCTCATAGTGACAATGTTAACGAGGTGGACTGGAGGAGGGAATGGAATGGCCAAATTGTTCTTAGTCATAAATCCTCTGTAAGCGGAGGTGTGGCAATTTTATTCTCAAAGTTGTCCATACCTCTTTCTTGCCACGTAGAGGAGGTAGTCCCAGGCCAGCTTAGTGGATGACCACTTCAAGGAGACTTTTATGTTTTTCTGGGGGATTTTTAGCCTAGAAAAAGGCTCTTTTTCCTCCCTGCGGGAATGGTGGGACCATGGCAAGGTTCAGATTAAGCTTTTCTGCCAACAGTATACCTCAAGCGTTTCTAAGGATATCGTTCTCTCACTTCAAGGTTTAGAACATGATATTTTGAACTTGCAAGAGTCTGGGAAGTCCACAGAGCAGTTTCAGCTCTTGGAGGAGAAGAAGGGCAGACTTACTGACCTACTGGGTGTCAGGGCACAGGGGGCGCTTGTACGCTTTCAGAGCGTTACCCTGATGGATGCTCCTCCGTCCAGGATTTTCTTTAATTTGGAACGAAAAAATGGTCAGAGTAGGTTGATACATAGTTTGAGGTCTGAATCGGGCCAGGACCTGTCTGAGCCTGCTCAGATTCGTAACTATGCGAGACTGTTTTACTCTAAGCTGTATGACTGTGAGTAAGTGTCGAGTGATATCCTGTCCAGCTCTTTCTTTACTGGACTGCCCAAAGTGGCGAGAGAGTGTTATGCTGCGCTTGACATGACTCTTACGCTCCAAGAGCTTGAAAAGGCCCTTATGGGCATAGCCAGTGGTAGTGATGGGCAAATGAAGCTTTGGTGAACCACTGAACCACAGCAGTGTGAACCTAGCGACACTAGCTGAAAAGCAAAAAGATGGCCGCCACACATACATTTTTCAACATAAAAGTCCTTAGCAAACCAATATTTTTGGTTACATATATTGGTTTGGGTAAGGACTTTTATGTTGAAAAATCTACATGTGGCAGCCATATTGGATTTTTTCATTAATGTTGCTAGCTTCACACTGCTGTGGTTTAGTGGTTCACCAAAAGATTCATTTGCCCATCACTAGCCAGTGGTAAGTCTCCTGGGATTGTTGGGTTACCCATTGAGTTCTATAAAGTCTTTTGGCCCTGCATTGGGGAGGATCTCCTGGCAATGCTGCGGGAGGGCCTGGAGGAGGGGTGTCTGCCCCTTAGCTGCCACAGGGCAGTTATCACCCTTTTGCCCAAGAAAGGTGACCTTCGGGACATTGGGAACTGGCGTCCTGTGTCCTTATTATGTGCAGATATGAAAATTTTGCCCAAGGCTTTAGCTATGAGGCTGAGGGAGGTAATTCGTCAGGTGGTCCACAATGATCAATCCTACTGTATACCTGAGTGGTCTATTTTTGACAATGTGCATGTGGTAAGGGACTTGTGGGATGTCTTGCACGATCTGGGTATCAATATGGGGTTGATTTCCTTGGATCAGCAAAAGGCCTTCGACCGTGTTGAGCATGAGTTTTTGTGGGCCACCTTAGCACCCTTTGGTTTTAGTCCCGTTTTTATGAATATGGTGAAAGCTCTTTATTGTAATATTGAAAGTGTGCTGAAAGTGAATGGAGGTCTGAGTGCTCCTTTCAGAGTCAAAAGAGGGGTCAGGCAGGGGTGCCCAATGTCTGGCATGTTGTACTCTCTTGCCATTGAACCGCTGCTTCACAAGCTTCATGCTGTTTTGGGGGGTGTTCTTTTGCCTCATTGTAATGATCGTTTTTTTGTCTGCTTATGCAGATGATGTGACTGTGTTTGTTAATGGTAAAGATTATGTAATTATGTTAAATATAACTGTCTTGGATTTTCAGCATGTATCATCTGCGAAGGTGAACTGGGGAAAGAGTGAAGCCATCTGGTTTGGGGAGTGGGAGGAGAGGTGCTCTGGGTTGCCTGGTGGGCTGGTGTGGAAAAGAGAAGGGTTTAAATATTTGGGTGTTTTTTTGGGTAATGACATTTTTGTCCAACAGAACTGGGAAGGGGTCATATAGGGGGCGGGCACTTATAATAAACAATCTAGTGGCCTCTGCGTTATGGCATAAACTTGCCTGTATGGAACCCCCTGCTGGACTACTGGAAAGCTTGCAGAAGGAAGTGGTGAACTTTTTTTTGGGACAAACTGCACTGGGTCCCACAGGCAGTTCTTTTTTTCTCAAAGGATGATGGGGGACAAGGACTCGTCAGCCTGTCTAGCAGGAGGGACACATATCGATTTCAGTTCATCCAGCTGCTGCTCACTGCTTCGACTACTGTGGCCTGGAGGCCGCTGGCTCACACTATCTTGCGTAGAGTAAGTGCTCTGGGCCTGGACACAGCTCTGTTTCAAATGGACAGTGAGCGACTGGGGTTTAACGGAAAATTGTTGCAAATTGTTGCAAACTCCGGCAAATTGTTAACGAGGCAGGTTGCAATTTCCAGAATGTTCAGGCGGTAGCCTCCTTTTTTGGTCTGAGGTCTGAGAGGTATGTGAAGCGATTTCTTGACAAGCTTAATGGGGTCCTGAGTTGCCAGGAGAAAAGTCTTTTGGAGGACTGGGACAAGGGTAATGTTCTTTGTGATGATAGGAATGTTTTTCCAACAGTCTTACTCTCACCTGCTTTGCTAGAATGTGGTCATGCTAGTCCGCTGCTAGTTTCTGGGGGCCAGGACAGTATTGTTTTGTGTTCAGCTAGTGGGAAAGTTCTGTACAAGAATCTGGTGAAGGTGTTGCACAAAACCACTCTCAGGGGTAGGATGGACAATGTTTGGAGGGATAGGTTGGGCATTGATGATAAAACGAAACCTGTTTGGAGAGTGATTTACAAGTCCCCACTGACCAAAAGAACTGGGGATCTTCAGTGGAGGATCTTGCATGGTGCTATTGCTGTTAATGCTTTGTTATCTGTGATAAATCCTGCACTGAGTGACATGTGTCCTTTTTGTTCTGACAGGGAGATTATTTATCACTTTTATGGATTGCAATAGGCTTTCCCCTTTATTTTGTGTGTTGAGCCTTTTGTTTTTTTTTCTATGGGAACAAGGTTCACAAAGCAAGGTTGTATACTTGTTTTTTTTTATAATCAGAGACAGAAGTCAAAGTGTGAACTCATCAATTTCATTAATGGCCAGGCGAAGCTGGCTATTTATCTAAGCAGGAAAAACAAGGTGCAGCAGAAAGCTGGAGATGATGTTGTTGCAGTTTTCAAGAATTTAGTCAAGTCGAGAGTTACTATTGACTTTTATTTTTATAGATTAACAAGGGCAATTGATGTTTTCAAGGACAAATGGTGTTGTGTTGGTGCACTGTGCTCTGTAACAAATGATGAGCTTTCTTTTGCCCCTTTTTTGACATGAGTGACTCATGACCTGTTATTGTTTTTGTTTTTTCTGTTTGTTTGTTGTTTTTGTAGACTGATCTGTTAGTGGTGCTTATGGTTGTTGTACAATAAAGCTTGTTAAAATTAAAAATTCTCTCTCTC
>NW_027468564.1:27728219-27730719 GCF_046254945.1 Alosa pseudoharengus | reverse complement strand
GGGCAGAAGTGATTGTTTATGATACTATTCATCATAGACTGATAGAGGGAAGGAGTTGGGGGGAGAGAGAAAGAAAGAAAGAACAAAAGAAAGAAAGAAAGAAAGACTTTTAAACCCCTTTATTGAACCATTGCATGGATCAAAAACACCTTAAAACACTACAATGTAACATCCCCGCCCCCAGTCCCCATGGCATACCCGCATATCACCACATAAATGCCAAAGAAATAAAAAAAGAAAGAAAGAAAGAAAGAAAGAACAGCATGAGAGTAAAGTAGGGCCAAAATGGAGTGCCTGTGAGAGTAAATGAGAGACAGAGAGAGAGAGAGAGATTTAACAATTGGCTTTGGCAATGCATCATATGATTTGTCGAGCCAATAAAGCATATTTGAATTGAATTGAATTGAGAGAGATTTACACTACCTTTAACAGAAGGATGAAATGACAACACCAAAAATTCCGTTTATATGACCACAAGCTTCAGGGTTTCCCGCAGCACTTTGCAGTCAAGGCAGCCGCCTTGGCAAAACAGGCCTGCCGCCTTAACTACGTCGTCAAAAAAAAAGTAGTCCACCTTGTTACGCTGTCCTGTTTTCTCCCTTTCATTCCAAACCGTGACCAACGCCAGTGTCCCTTCTCCGCAGAACGCATTAAAAAAATAATAAGAAATGTGCCATGAATCAAAAAATAATCAGTTTTTATAATCTTTACATATGTGATACGCCTCCGAATCAGAGCTAGTGAACGAAGCGAGCGGTGCAAATATCCCGCTCCTCGCTCTCAAGAATCAGTCAAAATCACGAACAGCCACAGCTCCGTTTAATTGTCAGGCGTGATGAAATGCGTTCATATTCCACTTTTTATGTCACAAACGTTTCAGGCCTATGGAAAGGTTTTGTGGTAGGATTTTCCAATGGTCAAGTTGTTGCTTCAATTTGTGTTTTAATTTATGCGACGCACTGATGCTGGGTTCATCAGTTTTGCGCAAGTTTAAAATGTTTAGCCGACTGCGTAAAAAGTTCCACTTTTCATGTCATGAATATAACATGCCTATGATTAGGCTTTGCAGTTGTTCAATATGGTCAATCTATTGTCTCAATTGTGTTTCATGTGACGCACAGAAGCTACATTCATGCATTGTTTTGGTCCAGTTTAAAATGTTTCTGCCGAATTTGTCAGCTGTGATCAAATGTGTTCAATAAATTCCTCTTTAATGTCATAAATATAACATGCCTATGATTAATGCTTGTATGGTGTATCTAATCTAGGCCTCTCTTATGTTCAATCAAATTCGCTTTGCCCACCCTATTTTTCTGTGCCCACCCATTTGAACATTTCTGACTACGCTACTGTTAGAAAGGAAACTGATAAAGTCATACAAGTGTACTATTCCTGCAAAACAACTAGATATTAACAATGTAGCGCAAGAATAACCATGTGGTGACACAGTTCCAGTGAGTAAGGATTCATTTTGGAATCTAAGAAGACACATTTCACGGAAACATGAGTGTGCTACGGAGAGCAAAGAAAAACGTGAGCAATTTGAATATGCTTCATATCAAGTAGAAGGCTAAAGTAAAACTGGGATGCTAAGCCTGTATTCTTTAGGCAATTAATCCCACTGATCCCTTTAGTTTTAGGCTTATGTGTATTAACGTTGCCAATCGTGTTTGTTGTTGCACTAATCGGTGCTGCACTCTTTTTAAAATAAATGTTCTGAGTGAAATATATTGCCGTTGCTCTTAGTTCTTTGGGATTTAAGTTTTCTGTTTAAGGTGACAATTCGGCTTGTAGATTATTTCTCCCTCTTTTAAATTGGAGGGAGCATGGAGTGATTTCACAGCAGTGGGATGATTTGTAAGTGGAGCGGGGAGCGAAATTTAGCGGAGCGACCTGACGCGAATTTGAGCGGAGGAGCGGCCGAGTAAACAGCCACCTGAGTGAAGCGCAGTGTTGACTTGCGCGTCTTTTTAAGATGGTGAGCGTAAACGAAGGAAAGCCCTCTAATCGGACGGGTAAGACTGACAAAGGCCTAGGCCCGTCCAGGCCCACCCGTGGCTACACGTATGCTTTCTAAATTATTTAGCTAACTCCATCCCCATCAACGAACTTAGGCTACTATGCCAATATCTTTGAAATGTAACGTTCTTGGTTTAATTAGGAAGACATGAATTCTGGGTGGGTTTGGGCAAGCCTCAGACTCGTGGTGTGAGCGGTATCGGAGCAGAACAGAGCGGCCTCTGGCCTCTAAATTAAAAAGCGCTGGCCCCAGCAGTGGCGCGACTGGCTGGGGCACCTGCACCGTACGCCGGCGACCCGGGTTTGATTCCCGCCCCGTGGTCCTTTCCGGATCCCACCCCGACTCTCTCTCCCACTCACTTCCTGTCAATCTCCACTATCCTATCTAATTAAAGGCATAAAAAGCCCCCCAAAAAATACTTTAAAAAAAACAACAAAAAAAAGCGCTTCGCACTCAAATTCCATCCATATTACACAAAAC
>NW_027468564.1:27710719-27718219 GCF_046254945.1 Alosa pseudoharengus | reverse complement strand
GGGGAGAGAGGTCACCACAGGTCAGGACAGCGGTGTCATATTGATTATGATGATCATATTTGTTGGGCCTGCGTTTCATATTGATACTAAATATAATTACCCAAAAGCACACTGTTGCCCAAAATACACACACACACATACACACACACATACACACACACACACACACACACGCACACACATGCACACACTGCACTCAACAGCCTAAAAGATCTGCCCAAGTTTAATCCTAACTGTACTTTCAACAATGAACAACCAACAAAATAGTCAACAATTTGGCAATTCAACATAATTATGGAGATAGTGACAATGAAGATGACGATGATAGTGTGAATGATGATAATAATGTTGTTGATGATGATAATAAAAACACATTAATGAACACACATGTACTGCAAATACAGTAAGTCTGTGTAGAAAATAATTAATTTAATTGTTTGGTGTGTGTGTGTTTGTGTGTGTGTGTGTTTGTGTGTGTGTGTGTGTCTGTGTGTGTGTGTGTGCGTGCGCACGTGTAATCTGACTGGGATCTGTTGCAGCAGTAGTAGTAATGATTCAGGTGGGAAACGCTGGCACGGAGTACTGGTTGGTCCGCATAGCGATAAACATTAGCGGTGTTCAAACCACACAAGCACAAGCTGCTCTGGAACCGAATCGCAGGCGCAGTTCTAATAGCGTGGAGTCCCGAGAGAGGACACCGAGGCCGAGAGCGCAGGGGGAGGGGGGGGGGGGTACTTTCAGTTAAGAATCTCATTACTAACCATCTGGAGTAAAGCGCGCCTGTAATCAGATTGTTTTATTTTTCCTAAGGGGAAAAATGCGCTTTCTGTGTCTTACACTCCGTGGCCGCCGCCGTTGATTACTGCTACATGTGCCCTGTATGCGGATAAGCTATAGCTTTGTGTGACGCAAATGAACAGATCACCACAGGTGATAACGACGGGACACAGTAAGACACAGTTGCCTTGTTGGACGAATGTGGTGTGTCATTCCTGTTTTTCTTCTACTTTTTCTTACAACAGATACGGGGAAAGAAAACACAAAATATCAGCAAGTTTCGCTGTGATCGCCAGGGTGGTCGAATTTCAATGCATGGGGTTCATTTGATCCCGTTAATCAAATGAACATGCGTTGGCGCCAATGGTCAAGAAAACCCAACGGTTCGAAAAGTCAATAATTCTCTCTCTCTCTCTCTCTCTCTCTCTCTCTTTCTCTCTCTGTATATATGTGTGTGTGTGTGTGCGTGCGTGCGCGCACTGGTCTATGTGATTGTGATGTATGTTGGACTGACTGGTATATTCATGATTTCCATGTCTGTGACATTCAAATATTAATTTTGTCAAAGCCCACGCTCGCTCCCTTTCATTTTTGCATCTTGAGTTGTCAGCCTAGTGACACAAACAAACGCGCGCGCGCGCGCGCACACACACACACACACATACAGAAAGAGAGAGAGAGAGAGCGCACGCGCTCGCACGCATATCCCCCCACGCCCCCGCACACCCGCAAAACACACGCATACACGCATCTTGGAAAAAAGCTACAGCGTCCGGCACACAGAAATAGAAGCCTACCCGGGGGAGAAACCGGACTGCTATTGTGCCGTCTCATGTACATGTGGCAAGTATTTTAGGCGGCACATCTCCGACAGACAGCCACTCGACATTCATTCCCGTTCCCCGCAAGGCAGTGACGGACAAGGACAAGGTGAGTCACAAGTAGGTTACAGACAAGCGGCAAACTGGACAGTGCATCTTTGGGACAGTGCCCGGGGGACTGCGACAGAGGCATTTCCTGCCTCGCTCTGTTATTGTCCTAACCCCAGGGATTTTAATTGGTTACTCGATCCTACTCGCGTGCGTGTCCAAAAACCGCCACCTGCGGTATAAAACGTCTTGGAGAAGTTATGCCTGCAATACTCATCGGTTGACAGCGTGCACACAAACACAACACAAACACTCCCGGGTAACCGGATTAGCTCTCGCTACCCTCTCTCTCCCCTTTTGTCTCACGAGAGACAAGTGAGCGATGGAACGGGACGGGGTCAACAGTTGCATAAGAGAGTTGAGGAAGAGACAGGAGGGATGTACGCTGTTCCTTTCGTCTCCCCGAGGCTCATCAAAACGGGCTGAGTGGGTCTAGCCGAGCAGGAAAACACTCTCCCTAACTCACTACCGAGGTGAAGTTAGTTTGATATTTGATATTCGGATATTCGACAGATATTCAAAAAAAAAAATTATGCGGCCGGTTTCACCCCATGTTTGCAGACTGTGAAAACAGATGACCTGTCTACTTGCTCCCAGCCAACCTTAGGGACCGTCTAAAAAGTACCTTCTGAATTACCTTCATAGTCTTTTTTGTCAATAGCTTTGACATCATGTGACCTAGTGACTCCAAACTAATTCAAAATAGTTATCCTATATGGGACTCATCAGACACACCTCTTTTTATAGTCACTGTATGCACACTGTATTTTATATGAATATTTTAAAGAAAATACATTATTTACCAAAAGAAACGGTCTCCTTTTTTTCAATACCTCCCAAGCCATGCGACCTAGTGAATCCAAACCAATGCAGAATAGTTATCCTATATGGGACTCATCGGGCACACCTCTTTTTATGGTCACTGTATGCACACTGTATTTTATATGAATATTTTGTAAAAGAAATACATTATTTCCCATAAGGAATGGTCTCCTTTTTTCAATACCTCCCAAGCCATGTGACCTAGGGACTCCAAACCAATGCAGAATAGTTATTCTGGAGTCACTAGGTCACATGACCTGGGAGGTATTGAAAAAAAGGAGACTGTTTCTTATATGAAATAATGTTATTTCTTTAAAATATTAATATAAAATAAAGTGTGCATACAGTGACTATAAAAAGAGGTGTGTCTGATGAGTCCCATATAGGATAACAATTCTGCATTGGTTTGGAGTCACTAGGTCACATGACCTGTGAGGTATTGAAAAAAGAAGACTTTTTCTTTTATGAAATAATGTATTTTCTTTAAAATATTCATCAAAAATACAGTGTGCATACAGTGATCATAAAAAGAGGTGTGTCTGATGAGTCCCATATAGGATAACTAGTCTGCATTGGTTTGGAGTCACTAGGTCACATGACCTGGGAGGTATTGAAAAAAGAAGACTTTTTCTTATATGAAATAATATATTTTCTTTAAAATATTCATAAAAAATACAGTGTGCATACAGTGATCATAAAAAGAGGTGTGCCCAATGAGTCCCATATAGGATAACTATTCTGCATTGGTTTGGAGTCACTAGGTCACATGACTTGGGAGGTATTGAAAAAAGAGGACCATTCATATAGGATATAATGTTTTTTTTTTACAAAATATTCATATAAAATACAGTGTGCATACAGTGACTATAAAAAGAGGTGTGTCTGATGAGTCCCATATAGGATAAATATTCTGCATTGGTTTGGAGTCACTAGGTCACATGGCTTGGGAGGTATTGAAAAAAGGAGACCATTTCTTATGGGAAATAAGGTATTTTCTTTAAAATATTCATATAAAATACTGTGTGCATATAGTGACTATAAAAAGAGGTATGTCTGATGAGTCCCATATAGGATAACTATTTTGAATTGGTTTGGAGTCACTAGATCACATGATGTCAAAGCTATTGACAAAAAAGACTATGAAGGTAATTCAGAAGGTACTTTTTAGACGGTCCCTAAGGTCGGTTGGGAGCAAGTAGACAGGTCATCTGTTTGTACATTGTCTGCAAACACGGGGTGAAACCGGCTGCATAATTTTTTTTTTTTTCATATCTGTCGAATATCCGAATATCAAATATCAAACTAACTTCACCTCGGTTAACTCACTCAATGTCGCTCTCCGTTATCACACACAAGAGTGAACTATATGGCTCCAAAGCGCAAGCTCTGAACAACCCTCCGTTTCCACAGATATTTTTAAAGGTTTCATTTTATTGTTTTGGCAAATGGTATAACAGCGGATGGGGACAACCACAGCACAGAGCGCGACTAAAGCAGACCGCTGTTGAAAGGTGCTGTTGACCCCTCGCGTGCTGTTGTGTGTCGACAGGGCAGGCTGGTAAACTGATCCCTGGCGCACCGGCTAACCGATACCACAACACTGCACACACGGTGCGCTAACACAGGTCACCGTAGACAATGTCAACGTCAAAATACATTAAAGGGTTTATTGACAGAGAATTGCCAGAGAGGGGAGAATGAATTTGCAAACAAATCAGTAAATAAAGAGAAGCATATGAGGCATGAAGTAGCCCGCACAATTCCACTTGCACATTCAGTTTACACCAACGTACTCTTACCTGAGGTGAACATTGACTGAACGATGGCCTTTGGAAGTCCCGTCCGATTGTTCATTATCTAATGTAATGTCACTGTCCCTAAAATCCAGCGAGTAGGTGAAATCCAATACAAACTCTTCCCAGAAACGCGCGGAGTGACCATTAGCCGCTGTAGAAGTGTGAGTGATCCCCTTCTGCGGCGCTGTTTTCTGAGTTTGTTTAGACACGCATCCTCCTTAAGTTTTCTAAGAGAACTTCAAGTGTAGTTTGGTCCCTGCCGAGCACAGCGCCTGAGCGTAGTAGTGAGGGCTTTTCAGTGGATAGCGGAGTCCTACGCTAGCTCTCTTTCTCTCGTTCTCTCTTTCTGTCTCTTTCTCTCTCTCCCTCTCTCTCGCCGACGTCACGGTTTCAGTAGGCGCACTCATTGAAGACTGGTTAAAGGGAGAATTGTTTCTCTCTGCAGCAGAATCTCTATTTGTTGTTAAGGAAACAGGTAGTTTATATTACAGTAGGCTAATGCATCTATGAGACACATAGCTTAGGCCTACATTCACAAATGTAGACTAATTGATTCAGATAAAATGGAAATGTCAAGCAAGCAGTAGGCTATGGCAAAACACCATTATGAAAAGTATGATAGAGGGGGGGGGGGGGTAGGCCTATCTAATTACATTCGTGAATCGCACCCTGCATACATTAGCCAATTATGCGAATATAAGTCTTCTTTATGATAATCATTAGCGTTGCTGCACAGTAAGCACATGTGTGTGATAACAATCTGATAAGAACAGGAGAGTAGTATTTATTTACCCATTATCCATAAAACCAACTTACCAGCATCACTCACCATGGGCATCATCACCATCACCACACTGGCTCATATCCAGTTTATATAGAGAGATATTATTCAATCAAGGGCTCTTTGGAGAAACAAATGTAAAGTGAACTAGATGTACCGCAGAGCGGTACAAAATATGACCGCCGCCCAGTCCAGCACATTTTTTCCACAAAAAGAAATCACGCTGAAAGGCCTATATGATTCTAACTGTCTCACTAAATTGCATTGTCCACACTCAATTCTCACTGGTATCTGCTAGACAACAAGTACCAAAACATGATTAGTTCATAGATTTCACATGTAAAATTCATTTTATACAACCCCACCTCCATCTTGCCTGTTCATAATTCTGAGAAAATTCTTGATTGTTTGTGTTATGTTTATGTTATGTGTGTGGGTGTGGGTGTGTGTGAGTGTGTGTGTGTGTGTGTGTGTGTGTGTGTATGTGTGTGTGTGTGTGTGTGTGTGTGTGTGTGCGTGCCTGCGTATGTGCCTGTGCATGGCCTTTTGGGGGCCCTAAGCAGAATTTGATTTGGGGGCCCCCTCCCACAACGCAGTCACCTGTGCTTGGCGATAATTGACAACTTCACACTATAATGTCATATTATAAATTAATGCAGTGAGGTTATGTACTGATTATGACTGATTATGAACTACTGTCCCCCTGGACACAGATGCATAAGGACCCTCTCCCCCTACCCTCTTTGTGCAAATGTGGGTACAAACGTGTGTGTGTGTGTGTGTGTGGGGGGGGGGGTTAGATGTGATTTCCTGTATTCTGGTGCATTTTTGGGATGGTCAGCTGGAGAAGGGCAGTACCTAAATTTGTTCAGATTCATAGCCTTTTGCTTTTTGACTTATTGGTAGTGAATTCACACAACTACTTGGGGTTCAGGGTCCCTTGACCTCTTGGGCTCGGTAGGCTCATTCAGTAATCCATCCTTGCTCACATGCCAAAAATGTTTTGGGGCTCCAATCTAGACTTCTGGCCCCATGTGCTTGGTAAACCAATGTATTAATACAGTTGTTATTTACACCAACCCTGTCACCTTTTAATCTTAGAGGGTACTAAAATCACAGATTTATTTGAAACATTCATATTCAAAGTGAAGCACTAAGGGTGGTTTACTGAAGTTGAATTGACAAATAACAAAATACAACAGCAATTGTTGTAAACAAGTACATCAGTTTAATGTTTAAGTTTAAAAAAAAAAAAGAAACTCGATTGGGGGCCCCCTGATAATCACAGAGAACTGTGTCTGGCCTATCCTCCTTTCGGGGGGTCCAGTCCAGCGGGGGGGGGCTACAGATCAAAACGAAAAATGACGGTTCCATGTGGGGGTACATGTCCACCAAGTTTTGTGTACCCCAGTCTTTCAGTGTCCCGGGAATCCTTGTTGGTGTACGTCACTAAATGTACACATAAATTGTTTTATTGTAAGGCCCCCCATGAACGAAAGTACACAAAACTTGGCATGCATTCGGAGGGTGTCATAATGATCCTACACTTTCAATTTCGTGCAGTTTTGACTATGTCAGCCAGAGATATTGTGATGAAAACACCTAATTTTTTGCTTTTTAATTTTTAACTAGGTGGCGCTATACATGAAATAAGTGGTAATGGGATGGGTTGACATGGCCCCTTGAGATCAACATACAAAAAAAAGGTGGACCTCCTAGGCCCTACGGTTCTCGAGATATTCACAGAAAACTGTCTCCGGCCACCTACAGGCCAGTTGGTGTATAGTAACATAAATTAATTTATTGTGTGGCCCCCCATGAACGGAATTCCACGAAACTTGGCGTGCATTCAGAGGGTGTCATAATGATCCTACACTTCCAATTTCGTGCAGTTTTGACTATGTTAGGTCACAGATACCTGCGATTACAACACCTCATTTTTACTTTTTTGTGTTTAAGGCGAGACACGGCAGGTGAAAACATCGTTTTTTCATGCACTGGTCAATTTCGAGATTTTGAGCTAGTCTGTTACCTTAGCATGTATTCTATCACACTAATACAACAAAAAAGTCCGATTTACACATTTAGGTGTTTATTTCATTATATTGTGTCTACTCGCGCCTGTATATTTATCCTAAATTCAGCAAAAGTTAGCATTCTAACCTTGCATGCACTCCCGCGACTGTGACCCAAAACATATCGTGTGTAGTACCGTTGGAAAGCTCTGTTTTTCCTGTATCACGTGATCCATATATGGACACTTCCTTTGTATCAGCAACCAATCGCGAAAGTTCAAAGACGAGTCTAGGCTGAGAACGGAATCTCATTGGCTGTCTTTCAAGGCTGTTTTCCCAAAACGAGTTTCCTCTCCCACTCTGAGCAAGGAAACTCCACT
>NW_027468564.1:27703219-27705719 GCF_046254945.1 Alosa pseudoharengus | reverse complement strand
CGAGCTCCACGTTCAGTAAGTGATGTCACCTGAGGATTGTGGCAGAGTTTTTCCACTGGGCTTCACAACATAGTTTCTTCTTGGACATCTGTGATTACCACTTTCCTAGAGTATAAGTATAAGTATTCTTTTGATCCCATAAGGGAAATTTGGTCTTCCCCAATCGGTGAATTAGTGAAACACACACAGCACACAGTGAACACACAGTGAGGTGAAGCACACACATTAATCCTGACGCAGTGAGCTGCCTGCGACAACAGCGGCGCTCAGGGAGCAGGTTAGGTGCCTTGCTCAAGGGCACTTCAGCCATACCTACTGGTCGGGGTTCGAACCGGCAACAAGTCCAAAGCATTAACCAGTAGGCCACGACTGCCCCAAGTAGTTGAAGAAGTTGCGTTTTATAGTAACTGACTGTAGCCAGTTGTATGCATGATGCTTATTGTTTATTCGTTAATTAAACACACTATGCTTTTTCGCCTTATAGCTTTACCATCTATTTTCTACACAGCATGTGCACCGAGTTCCACGTTGTTCGGTAGGGGAAGTAGCTCGAGGCTTGCTGAGTCATTTCAGGTTTCCCGTCCGGCCCACTTCGCTTCGTGTCATCAATTCCTCGAGGACGTCTGCTATTCACACTACTCTGTTTTTCTACTTTTTATACTTATTGTTTCTCTATCTATTTTCTTGAAACGAGCGTCTAGTTCCATGTTCAGTGAGGGGAGTCACCTGAGGCAGAGTCATTTCAGGTGCTCTATTGCTGCCCACTTCACCTCACAACATCCATTCTTCTAAGGACATCTGCTATTCACACACATCTTCGAGGTGGAGGAAGATACTGTGGTTTATTTGTTTTTCTTCTGCTTTCTACACAGCAGGTGACAAGCAAAGCTTTCACCGAATTCCGCGTTCAGGAAAAAAAAGTCGCTTGAGGCTTACCGAGTCATTTCAGGTTTTCAGGCCTGCCCACTCTACTTTTTGACATCAATTATTTGAGGATGTCTGCGTTTCACACTCCACGGTTGGTGAGTTGGAGGGTGAAGCAGCATTTCAAATATAGCCAATGTCAAATGTCGACTTACAGTAATAACCAATCTTGGCATTAACGGATAAAATGCAGTTTTTTTTTTTCCCGATCTATTTTCTTCACAGTAGGTGACAGCAGCTTGCACCAAGTTCAATAAGCAATGACTCTTGAGGCTTCTGGAGCCTTTCCAGGTAGCCAGTGCTGCCCACTTCACCTTGTGCCATCATTTCTTCCAGGACACTTTAACTTTCACAGTTTAAGTAGAAAGTAGAGCCTTTCTGCGACAATGCCTTTACTGGGCTCCATAAAGTTATATTGCAGATTTGTATCAAGAGTCGGGAAGAACAACCCATCTGGGCACTTTTTATGTTAACACTGATTATGTGCTATTTTCCCTTGAATTACACATTTGTGAGGGCTGTATTAAGTCAGGCGCCATTACAAGATGAAATAATGTTGCGTTTAAAGTCGACACTATAGGCCTAACATCATTATGGGCACTGCCTTTGTGCCTGTGCCATTGTGCATTTTTATATGTGTGTCATTTATGTGTCTGTGTGTGCCCATGTGTGTGTATGTGTATTTGTGAATGAATGAGTGTGTGTGTGTGTGTGTGTGTGCATTAATATCATAATGGCAAAAGTATACTTGTTGGTGTCACCAAAGTTACTGTGACTGATTTTTATTTGGTAGGTAGCGCCCACAAGTTTGTGACCTTGTAGATAATAATATGAAGAGTTTTTAGAACACATATCTTTGTTCAAAATTGGAACATTTTGTGGAATTTGCATGCATACATCAGCAGGAAGTCGACTTTGAACAATCACTGAGCAACCAAGGGCAAAGTATGTAAGACTCACCATTTCCAAGGAGTTGCAGGAACAGGGGATAGAAATAAGTTAATTACTTTCTTTGGATAGTACTTGCAGCACCATACATCAGTCCAATTGTGCACCGCTATGCTCTATAACGACTCCCACACACAGTTGCGTTCCGTCAACGCATGCCAGTGTAACGGATGCCAGCAAGCTTAGCTGTGCTTGTGGAACGTTGGTAAACCTCACTCCCCGACGTCTCAAGAGTGCTGCTGGCATGCGAGCCAGTAGCCTGGGCTATTGGCTCAATTGTTAGCGCGCTCGCCTCCCCATCCGAGGTGCTGCTGTTCGCGGGTTCGAGTCCGGGCGTTTGCAGGGCTGAATCGCGCAGGTTCAACACAACGCAGGTTACACCAGCGGGTGTTCCCGACGGTAGCTATGCAAATGACTTGAATTATAACCGTAATTTGATTGGCAAGTACCGTCTGTTGTTGATCTGTCGCTGCAGCAAAAGTTGAACATTTTTCGACGTGGGCGACGGGAGCAACGCGACGCAACGGACCCACAATTCAGTTGGGCAACGGATGACGTGAGCCCATGTAAAGTGGACGGGATGTGTCTCCAGCACTGCACCGCACGCAGCTGTGTGTGGGAGCCGTCA
>NW_027468564.1:27693219-27698219 GCF_046254945.1 Alosa pseudoharengus | reverse complement strand
TCGCACTGGGCACTAGTACCACACTGGAACTCAAACAGCAACACACTGAATTTCCTGCATTACACACTGAATCTGCTTGCACTCACGCTGAAATCACTTGCTCAACACACTGGATTTACTTGCAGCACACACTGAAACTGCTTGCACTACACACTGAATTAACTTCCACAACACATTGAAATTTCTTGCTCAACTCACTGAAACATCACATGCACTACACACTGAACTCACTTGTACACACACTGAAGTCGCTTACACTACACACTGAATTAACTTCCACTGCACACTGAACTCACTTGTACACACACTGAATTAACTTCCTCAACACACTGAAACATCCGATGCACTACACTGAACCCACTCGCTTTTTCAGTGCGCCTGGAAGTTGGTATAATGTTAACAGGAAGTTCCACTCTCAGATTACCAGCCATTGATTAAGATTTGAAGAGAGAAAATGTGGAAATGTATATGGTTTGTGGTATCTATGTCCTTCTTCAACCAAACCTTACTTGTTCAGGCAAACCCTGAAGATTTTATTAATATATTCTTGAGCACCTTGCGCTGTCTTGAAGCCATACAGGCAAACCCGACTGCAATGTTTTATGAGGAATTAGCCGCAAACCATATAAATTTCCACATTTTCTGAGTCCTGAAAGATTGCTGCCATTTCAGTTAGCTAGTTAGCTAGTTAGTTAGCACTCCAACAACATTCCAAAAAGGACGTGCATTACAGTCTGGCTGGCAGATGTTTTTGTTAACCTTGCCTGCTGTTGCCAGTGACTCGTGAACCTGTATCCACATTGCATTTTTTGCGCTGACAGCGCCCCTTTCAGAGTGCTTCGGGTCAAGTGTTTATTGTTGCTAGGTTACCAAAACTATCTACCAGCAATGCCGTTGCTGCTTCTGGCTTAATGCTAACTAACTAGCTAACTGAAATGGCAGCAATCTTTCAGGACCCAGTTCACTAAAA
Organism: Alosa pseudoharengus; assembly: GCF_046254945.1. Classification (NCBI taxonomy): domain Eukaryota; kingdom Metazoa; phylum Chordata; class Actinopteri; order Clupeiformes; family Clupeidae; genus Alosa; species Alosa pseudoharengus. The sequence goes on along the minus strand of NW_027468564.1, from coordinate 27,697,249 downwards.
TATGACGCCAGACAAAAGGAGCTGGTATTACAATAGAATAGACACCTCATGTCTCCTTGCAATTTGCAGGAAGTTAATTCAGTTTGTGTGCAAGTGAGTTCAGTGTGTAGTGGAAGTTAATTCAGTGTGTAGTGTAAGCGACTTAAGTGTGTGTACAAGTGAGTTCAGTGTGTAGTGGAAGTTAATTCAGTGTGTAGTGTAAGCGGCTTCAGTGTGTGTGCAAGTGAGTTCAGTGTGTAGTGGAAGTTAATTCAGTGAGTAGTGTAAGCGGCTTCAGTGTGTGTGCGCAAGTGAGTTCAGTGTGTAGTGCATTTGATGTTTCAGTGTGTTGAGCAAGAAATTTCAATGTGTTGTGGAAGTTAATTCAGTGTGTAGGCTAGTGTAAGGAGCTTCAGTGTGTGTAAGTATTTTCAATGTAGTGCAAACTGTTTCAGTGTGTAGTGCAAGTAGTTTCAGTGTGTGCTGCAAGTAAATCCAGTGTGTTGAGCAAGTGATTTCAGTGTGAGTGCAAGCAGATTCAGTGTGTGATGCAGGAAATTCAGTGTGTTGCTGTTTGAGTTTCAGTGTGGTACTAGTGCCCAGTGCGTATGTGTCAGTGTTTCAGTGTGTAGTGCCACTATTCCAATGTTATTGCACTATACGGCCTCCCATAGGATGGACATAAGCCTACGCTCATTATTTTCAGCTTGTCAGAGACAAGGCTATGAAGAACATAATAGTTAGTGCACTTTGTGTGCGAAACCGAAAGATCTCTCAGCTCGCGAAATAGCACAAGTAAATTATTGAAACATCTAAAGTAGTGCCACGCTAATCTTTTTGATTCTTGATAAAACACAAACTATGCTGTTGTGCATGTCAGCTTTGTGCTGTGAACTTGAATTGAAGAGAATAAAGGGATAGAAATGCAGAAAAAGATTGTGTAGCCTGGCAGTGCCACCGCTCCCACCACACGCATCACGCACTTTGCGTTGGGCACCAAAGGACAGAGGGGGCACCCAAATGTAACCAATGAATAGTAGCTTTACTGCAAACTGCGTTTCACTCTTCATCAATAACGTTTACAATGTCAAAATGCACTAACACGATGTTACATGCAAGTTTGATACCTTTTGGGTTCTCAATCACCACGTAGTACTAGAATTGGTGGGTCTTCAATCATTTGTTTTCCAAGCATTTAGGCTACATGAAGCACATGATATGCTGAGTCGACTGAAACGCATTCCATTCAGATAGCTAGGTGGATACCAGGCTCATAATTTACTTGTATTCGCAAAACGAAATGTGAAGCAACATGTCATTGCATACTTCCATTTCCAAAGCAATGAAGGTTGCTTAAAACAACTTAACATTGTGCATATTATTGTTAATATTGTGCTATCAATGTAACTCAAACAAATAAGGCTTGTAAACAAGAGCTGGCAAAAGGGCATTATGACAACGTAAAGATCAATGCTCTTAAAGTGACAGTGCACCATTTATAAGTAAAACAGCATTTCTTCAGAAATTAATGTTTAAAAATACACAGTAATGGTCTGTAAATAATAGGCCTTTTATTTTACTTTAGGTGTTTGAGTTATCATTTAAATGTCACTCACTCAAAGCCACTCACTTAGGGCACTGAAATGGCCAGCAGGCCACCATCTTGACATGTCTTTATTAAAGGAACCGTATGTAAAAATTGTATTTCAATTAATCATAAAATTGCCCTGATATGTCACTAGACATTACGAAATCATGTTCATTTCAAATACTTATATCACTGACAACAGTAGTCTGGCCAGGATATTGTCATTTAAAAAGTGAAGTTGCAGCCATCAACTGATGTTGATGTTGTCATGTTGTGTTTTGGCCTAATGCGCCACCCTCCACCTATCTACTAATCACAAAGTCAGTAGTGTTTCGTCATCCGGTTGCCAACTCTGCCAGTCAGAGGGGAGGGGAAGGGGATACACCGCTCTACAGTAATTTGAAAGTGATTGTAGTACCCGTTTTGGCCACAATCTTACATACGGTTCCTTTAAGCTTTGATTTACAATATAGTAGACTCTCTATTGATTTTAATGAGTAGGCCTAGGCCTTAAAGTTACAGTATTTCTATCACAATTTACCAGACTTTGACCTTTTGTCAGTTTTTAACATTCTGACTATGATTGTTCCTTGTATTGCATTATGAGCACTGCGCCTATTGCATTCTACTGTTGCCTTAAGCCTAGCTCAGTCATTATGCTATACCACATCTCCCTCCATTGGAAGAGCAAGCTGCATTGAGCGTAATAAACTGCATTTAGAATGGCAAATCCATATTTCTAGATATTTTGGTGAAAGTAACGCCTTACAATTCAGAGACAGTAATATTATAATGTAACAAATTACTTTTAAATGACAGTAATAAGTAATGCATAGTACATTACGATTTTGAAGTAACTTGCCCAACACTGTTTACAAATACAGTGTTATTTTATTCCATACAACAAAGTAATTGCGGAGGAAGTCAAACCTAAATGTGGCTTTATCATACAATTTTACAGCGAACGTTAACGTTACCCAGAACACTGAACAGTTTTTTTTTTCCTGCGCCTGCCTTTACTAACATGCAAGTTCACCATCCTTCCTCCCCCTTCTTGTTCCGTGAACCTCTGGAGTCGTGAGTTAAGACTTTTTTTTAACTGTTCCTGTGGTGTTGAGCAACTACAATTCCTGTTAATCCTACAATTTTACATTATGATTTATTTAAAGTGAATACATTGTAATGAAAAATAAATAAAATTAAATAGCTAAAGAAAATCGTAAGTGGAAGTGCATCTGTCAATTCATTGAAAGTATTATAATGAATCTTTATTTAGAAAAAAATACACATTGGTTGGCCTATTCATGAGCATACATCAGCAATTACACATGTTTAGGGGAATGGCATTATTAATATACCATGTAAGGTGGTATGTGCTAGAAATGGGTAAACCACTATCAGTGAGTCTGCCCGTGAGGTGGGAGCACCGCCGCGCCAGGCACTATCCCACATTGTCCCTCAGAAACATACCCCTTGTCCCTCAGAAACATACCCCTTGTCCCCCCTTGGGCTTATTAGCAAGTGGTCACCCTAGTCAGCATCACTCCACATAAGCTTCCACTAGAGAATCTCAGTTGTCCATTTGTGCACCTGCACATTAAGAACATTCCAGAATGCATCCTTTGAATGGACAGACACATTATAACACCAGGGAGAGCTGACATGTCATATCCATCATGGGTCTTCTTCAGAGACTGGCGCCCCTCCCGTCCCCCTGTGAGCATCTCCTTGGAGATTGTTCTAGAACACTTTTTTTTTTTGACAAGGTGACCCACGTACACATGCAGAAGACTAACAGGACTCATTACATTAGTGGAGAAGACCACTCCCATTTATTTCGTTTTTTTTCCCCCAACGGCTGTCAGTCTGTCATGTTGACATGTCTACATGGAAAATTCCAAACATATGTATGCTGGGCTATGTGTACAATGTAAAACATTAAAAAATTACCTTTAAAGATAGCATGCTAGCCGGCTTGCCAGGGACTTGTAACATAACATTCTCTTGTAATACCACTTTGTACCTTCAGAGGTGCTGTTTTGAATATGTCTATGGAAGAGAGCCATCATGGATGTGATATTGTATTCAAGAGAAGTCAAAATGCCCCTTATTAAGTAAACAGTCATAAATTTACATGACATCATGTGGAGAAAGTTGTACAAAGTGTCTCTCAGGCATTCTCAGGATCTCACATATATTATTCATCTCTCTCCAATTTCCATACATCCTGACTGAGGTTATTATTAGCTTTAGTCGACATTTAGCCAATCAAGAGCATTGAAATTACATGGTTAGCCAATCACAATCACTGGAATTTCATGGTTAGCCAATCAAGATGATTGAAGTTACGTGGTTACCAATCAGGTAGGCTCTGAGCATTGATATATTGGAAGGTTTTCAAACGCCATAGAGTGATTCTGTTTATTGAAAGTTGAGAATCTTTGGTCTGTGATTTTGTCTCTA
>NW_027468564.1:27650719-27690719 GCF_046254945.1 Alosa pseudoharengus | reverse complement strand
ACACACCACTGTGAATGACACAGCATTCTTACACACACACACACACACACACACACACACACACACTAACACACACACACACACACTAACACGCACTCACACACTCCATCCATCATCTCCCATCACTCGTCTGGATGAAGGCACTTAGTCATCAGAAAAACAGGCGCATTTAGTACCTACAGGGCAGATAATCAAGTTATGAGTCCAGGCAGGCAACACACTCACGCGGGGCTGCAGCAGCACTTTAGCAGTTGGGCAGTAAACAACATCCAGTCGTCACTTTAGTCATCTCTCTCTCTCTCTCACTCTCTCTCTCTCTCTCTCTTTCTGCCCATTGCTTTTGAAGAAGTTTTTGATGTTCTTGTGGGAGCATCAACATTTTTGCTTTTCATTTTCATTTAATGTATATGGTTAAGGATTTGTAAACAAGTCAACAAGTCTCCATTTCTCATGTATTCTCTCTCTCTCTCTCTCTGCCCATTACAGGTTAATGGGCCATGTTCTTGCTTTTGAAGAAGTGTTTGATGTTCGCTGTTCTTGTTGGAGCATCAACATTTTTGCTATTCATTTTCATGTGATGTATACGGTACAGGGTTTGTAAACAAGTCAACAACTCATGCATTCTCTGTCCCCCCCCCCCTCTCTCTCTATCTCTCTCTCTGTCTCCCTCTCTCCTGCTCCTTGTGTGCGTTGTTGGTTATAAAGCACCACCCTGACTAGACAGCGCTGGAGATGTATACCCCCCCTCTCTCTCTCTATCTCTCTCTCTCTGTCTCCCTCTCTCCTGCTCCTTGTGTGCGTTGTTGGATATAAAGCACCACCCTGACTAGACAGCGCTGGAGATGCCCACACCCGCTGTCGTCACGGATACCTCTCCACTCCACTGACAGGCGGCCGCAGGAGCGGTCCAGGAAGCAGAGGTGGATGATGGGAAGGCTGCGTCTGTGGGGAGCTGATCCGTAGTGAACTCTCAACACTCAGTGAGTTCTAGAACTGTCTGAGTCATCAGTACGGCCAAACGCCGTTCCCAGATCAGCTTTGGATTGTGATTCATAGTGATGCTGGAATGTGCTTCCTTTTCTCTGTGAATATATTATATCTTTGAATGTATTTGACTCCTGAAATGAGTTCTGTTTCACTTCCCTGTGTTTTTTATTACCTCAAAAATACCTGTAAAATATTGTTTAATAAGGGATTAAAAAATAATTGTATAGAATAAGGGTATAATAAATAATTGTGAAAGATGAGTAGTAAGTCCCATAGATGCATGTGTTAGCTTGTTTTATTTGATTCCTAAACAGATGAGGAGACCCAAACCTGTTCTGAAATCTGAATGGGATCCAAGTGAGATAAAAGCCATATCCAGGCCCCATTTAGTGAAGAGAGGGGGATTAATCAGGCAGTTGGGGACTTGCATTCAAACCCATCTGGCCATCCAGATTCACCACCGCTGCTCCACCTTGACGTGGCAGACTGACTGAGGCCAGATGGTTTAGTCCACGCCACAGGTAGCTCCTCTTAAGCGACACTTTTATGACTGACTGAGGCCAGATGGTTTAGTCCACGCCACAGGTAGCTCCTCTTAAGCGACACTTTTATGTATGAAAACCAAACTTGGTACGTGGACTCATGGATACATTGCGAGGACGCACATGACAATTTAAAAAATGAGGTACTGTTGGAATCCTTGGATCGAGCCGAGTTCAATGCACGCGTTGACTGCACATGAGCAAGCACACTTTTGAAGTTTTGCAGAAATACACTCTCTTTCAGTTATATGATTTTTTTTCTCGTTCACAGCGGGCACCTTGACGTCAAGGATTTGACCACCATGTTGACAATCAATAATTGCATTACTATTTTATCATCTCAGGCTATGACTTCCTTGTGTTTGTCAAAAGAGGTCCAACAAAGGGATCCATCCGGCATGTGGTCACTAGTCCATAAACCTTAGGTAGATAAACCTACTGATATTGGTTTAGTCCATAGCCACATCCTCCCTTTCAGCTGTATGGGTTTTCTTTTCCTTACACACAAAGTTTTCTCCCATTAATTCTCCTGTCCTACACATACTCCCTGTGATATGTGGTTAGTGTTCCGCCCCCCACCTCAGAAAAGAGCGTCACACCACAGCAGCTCTCGATCCTTTTGAAGGTGCGTTTTTATGACTTTTATGTTTATATTTATGATTATGTTTGTTTACTCCGGATCGCCACCGTGACCTTTCGGTCATCTGTGCGCAAGTGACAGCAAGACCAAGTGAAACAAAAAACAAAAGAAAAACCTCACCACCCCAGACATCAACAAACAACCCCTGGTGTTGGGAGGGCAGCCCACGGTGATGTAGCCCTGCGGTGAACAGGGAGGCACGGTGAAATGGTGTTTTTACTGCAGTCACAAAGAGCAGCAGGGCGCCAGGCAACAACAGCAAAGGTGACATTACAGAAAATATGTGTGTGTGCGCGTGTGTGTATTAGAGAGGGAGAGAGAGAGGATATAATATATATATATATATAAAGATAGATAGATAGACAGACAGACAGGCAGGCAGGCCGACCGACCGACCGACAGACAGACAGACATACAGGCCGACCGACCGACCGACTGGCCGACCGACAGACAGACAGACAGATAAATGTCATTCTATTCACCTTTGCACTGTTGTGTTATGTCCAAGGCTTTACATAGTTTAAATCCCACTGCAATGCATGTCCTCATAGTTGTGTGACACCATGACCCGAGAGAGAGAGAGAGATAGATAGATAGATATATAGATAGATAGATAGATAGAATTCTATTAATCTTTGCACTGTTGCATTACGTCCTCAAGGGATTCCAAGGCAATGCATGTCCTTATAGTTGTGTGGCACCATGACCCATGTGTGTGTGTGTGTGTGTGTGTGTGTGTGTGTGCTAGTCTTATGGTAAACATACCTATTTGCATGTGAGACCACAGCATGGCTGATGTTTTCTACTGGGTGGATTTACATTTCAAAAACACAAACACAAAACTCATCTGGACACATTCAATTATGTGTCAAGAGTGAATCATGTTATGCTACTTGTATGTGAATGTGTGTACGTGTATGTTTTTTTATTTATTAATTCAGGGAGAAACGCAGGAAAGGGCATATGAGGATGGATGGATGGATGGATAGATAGATAGATAGATAGATAGATAGATAGATAGATAGATAGATAGATAGATAGATAGATAGATTTTTTTTCAAAATAAATGCATTTCTCTTTCGAAATATAGACCATTCCACCTTCACCTGGGAGAATGGCGTTCAGGTCTGCATTGTTCTGCTGGGGACAATGGAAGCCACTGTGGTAAGTAACGGAGGAAGAATGACAGTGACCAAGCCGTGATCTTTGAGCAAATGATTCATCTGCATTGTTCGTTTTCCAACCCAACAAAGAAAAGCCAGCTCTGAGAACCCTTTAGCCTGATGAAAAGGGTGCTGGCTCTCAGGCGTTCACTGGATGGCTCTTTGCCTCCTGAATGAAAGTGCTGGATACAATTAGCCTCCACCACCCACAGATGCCCATTTCTCTTACTCCCTTTTTTAAAAGAATATGCCGTTGGGGCTTTTTGCTTTCTTGCAGAAAACAGGTGAAAGAGAGAGATGGGGGGTGGGGGAGGGGGTGGGTATGGGCAACTGTCAGACTTGAATCAGAGTCCAGGCCGTATGCTTCTACACGACCATTTCACTTACTACTCTAATTCTTATTATTTTTATTTCTTCTGTAATTAAATCATTGATTTAGATAGGCTGTTAAGTTAGTTTGTTTATACTTTTCTCCCAAGTTCCATATGCCATTCATCATCATCATCATCATCATCATCATCATCATCATCATCATCATCATCATCATCATCATCATCATCACCGCCACATTCACTTATTTACACTACTCTTCATCATGATCTTCATCCTATCATTACGATTTCACGTTTTGTTTATTGTCAGGGGACGGCGTGAAATCCATTGCCTTGAAAGGAGAGAAACGCAATTTCTCTCCCAGAAATGTAGGCATGAGAATCCTCCAAGATGACGCAACATGCATGTTAATTCCGCTGTTAGTCTGAAGAGTCTTAGAGCGCCGCTCCATGTCCACAACACTCACAAATGACAAGCATGTCATCCCCCTGTGCGCAGTCCAGGGAAACCTGTTAGCAAAGAAATGCCTCCTTATGAGGTGGTAGCGATCCATGGCTAACTCAATGGTCGCATCCTAAAATGGACACAGAGGCGAAAAGCTGAACATTCAAGTGATAACACCTGCGTATTTCTCTGCATTTAGATCATGCGTAACACATTTTTTGTAAAACTCATCCAAATATGGAGAGAGCTGGCGTGAAGAAGTGCAGTGCATTATGGGCCGCAAAGGAACTCAGCTACATGATAGCAGAGATACTTCTGCTCGGGCCCAGATGTGTCTTTTTGGGTATGTGTGTGAAAAAGACAGTGATAGACAAGGAGAGAGAGAGAGACAGAGAGAGAGACAGAGAAAGAAAGAGAGAGGGATGGAGAAGGAAAAAGAGAAAGAAAGAGAGAGAGATACAGTGTGTGTGTGTGTGTGTGTGAGTGAGAGAGAGAGAGAGAGAGAAAGAGAGAGAGAGAGAGAGACAGAGAGACAGGGACTAAGAGAGAGATAATGTTTGTGAGAAAGAAAGAAAGAGAAAGAAAGAAAGATGGAAAGAGAGAGAGCAAGAGTGTGTGTGTGTGTGTGAGAGAGAGTTAGAGAGAGAGAGAGAGAGGTATGGGAATGCATGAAGATACAGGATGGAGGGCTCTAAATGACGTCCCAGATTGAGTGCTGCTGCTGAAGCCCAGATGCTGTGCTGCTCTAATGGTGCATTTGAAAAGAGAGAGAGAGAGAGAGAGAGAGAGAGTGAGTGGTGGCACCCTGCTCTAATCTGCTTTATTGTCCCTTTTGAGAAGAGAAGAGAATTTGTGCTGCGATGGTGTTAGCGCAGAGAGTATCTGTCTTCTAGCGACATCTGTTAGGCAGCTGTCTCTATGTGGAAAAACTCATCTGTCTCACCTACATACACACACACACACACACACACATAGAAGCATAAATACACACACACACACACACACACACACACACACACACACACACACACACACACACACAAAGAAACACACCAGTATTTAATGATGATAACTACTAAGATGGAGTTGCCTTGTTGTTCTTGCGAGCACGCCCAGATAAGAAACCCAATAACACAACTTGATGAGAGTGTCTTCTTAATTACTTGTTTGTTTATGTCTTTATTTTGTCAATGGAAATAATTGGCACAGTCTGGAAAGGGAGAGCTATGTCATAGTGATGCAGTACGGCTTTGTCCTCAATTTGAGAACATAAGGCATGCTCTACATGCTCTTGCCTGGCAAAATAAGAAGACTCTGTTGAATCGATTACGGGTGTAGTGTTATTATTTATAGTAATATTATATGTCTCTGCCCATCAGATGGAGCATGTTGCTGCACTGCACATCTGGGGGTGAAATGGTTATGGTGAAGTGGTTATGGTGATGGCTATGGGATTTGGCAGATCTGGGGGTGAAGTGGTTATGGTTATGGTGATTGGATTTGGCAGGTCTGGGGGTGAAGAGGTTATGGTTATGGTGATGATTATGGGATTTGGGGGTGAAGTGGTTATGGTGATGGTTATGAGATTTGGCAGATCTGGGGGTGAAGTGGTTATGGTTATGGTGATGGTTATGGGATTTGGCAGACTCTTTTGTCCAAAGCGACATACAAATAACAGCAGTAAAATAGTTACATTTAACAGTAAACAATTTAAAAAGTTGGTAAGACAACATTAAGGAGAATAACAATTATATAAACAACAATGTCAATTCAATCAATAGTTGAATAAAAATAAACAAATTCTATAATATACAAACCATAACGCATAACAAATGCTTGATAAACTAAGTGGTAAACCTACTAAAATAAAAAGAAGCTGGTTATCTACTATGATGTTTACTTTAGTGGGGATTATTTACAGATAAGTCTTGATCGTAAATTCAGGAACACTTTCGTAGAAGAATCTGACACTTTGTTGAAATTGAAATTCTCTGCCCAACAGCCACGCAGTGCTGTGTTACCAGCCAATTACATGCCAGTGAACAGCCCTGTGTGAATCTACATTGGTAACAGCACACATGTGGCCATGACCATATCCCACCATACATTCCATCCCCTTAGAATTATAATGTAACGTCGGTGTCTTTTGGACTGAGTGCTAGCCTCCCAGAATGCAATGTGTGCGAATGCTGGTTTGTTTAATGTCGGTTTTAGTGAGTGTAATTGCGTTTACCATGTCATGTATGTGTTAGCTTGTGTAGTCTTTCTTTAGGTTGTACCTCATGTGTTTTACCTGGTGTATTGTATGTGACAACCCTGTTTGTGTATCGTGCTTGTTTTATTGACTTCCCTTGTGTTTGCTATGTAATGGTGTCTTGGTCTTGGTCTTGGTATGTGTGTGTTTCCCGCTTCCGTGAATAAACCTTTGATTGGACAACTGTGTGTGTCGCTATCAAATCGTTACATTGGTGTTAGAAGCGACTTTCTAACATGGCCTCCGCTCAGCGAGAGAAGCTGGGAGCGGGAGACCTCACCACTGGGTGGAGGCCCACGCAAGAGGTTCCGGAGAGAGCCCTTGTAAGGGCTGCAAAGGAGCTTGAGGCCTTCTATCGTTACTGCCACCGGAGGAGAGGAGCTGTCGCCTGGACCTGCCTGCTGCCATGGGAGGAGATCTTGCCGTAAGAGGGGCCAGAAGAAGCGGTCGCTGAGAAGACGACGCTGGCCTGGGCGCTAATTACGCGGCGAGAAGACCAGGAGCCCCTGTCCCCGCCGGACGGCTCGAGGCTGGAGTTGGCGGTGGCCCTGGCCGCAACGCGTGAGCAAGAGCCGAGGGAGAGCGGCGAGAAAAAGAGGTTCCTGGACGACGGTCGGTTGACGGAGACGCTGGGGACAGCGAACTCGCGACGGTGGGGCAGCTTCGACAGAAAGGCCCTCTGAACTTTAAAACGTTTGGGTGCGTGTGAGAGGCACCGTGCTGTGTGGGCGCACGTTCTAGTTGTACTGTGTGTGTCGCTATCAAATCGTTACAATAAGGTTCTATCTACGTTCTGAGTAGTTCTGAGATATTGAGCGTCAAAGTCTTAGAATTCCACACAGTTATACTGATAAGCGGAAAACAAACACCTCACCTCACCTTTTTAAGGTGTCACAGAATAAGAATATGTCAATAACTCAATTTTGACAAAAATGTCAGATGGAACCTTAAAATTCTAAGGGGACGAGGGAGAGAGAGGGAGAGAGAGAGAGAGAGAGAGAGAGAGAGAGAGAGAGAGAGAGAGAGAACTCTCGGTGCGTGCGTGTGTCAGAGTCACAGGGTGCTCTGTGAGGAGAATACCAATGAGGTGGTCTCTCTCTCTCTCTTTCTCTCACTCTCTCCTCTCTCTCTCTCTCTCTCTCTCTCTCTCTCTTTCTCTCACTCTCTCCTCTCTCTCTCTCCCTCCTCTCTCTCTCTCTCTCTCTCCGGATCCTCCTTAAGTGGTGTGTAGGAGAGGCGAGTGCACGCCATATTAAACATCATCACATATATACTGATATTAGAAGAGAGAGAGAGAGAGAGAGCAAGAGAGAGAGAGCAAGAGAGAGAGAAGGTGTGTGTGTGAGAGAGAGAAGGTGACGATAGAAAAAGGAAGGAACAGAAAGAGTGGGGGGAGAGAGAGAGAGAAAAGGGGAGAGAGAGATGGAGAAGAGAGAGAGAGAGAAAGAGAGAGAGCAAGAGAGAGAAAGTGTGTGAGAGAGAGCGAGTAAGGAGAAGGTGAAGATAGAAAAAGGAAGGAAGAGAAAGAGAGGGGGGAGAGAGAAGAGGGGGAGGAGAGTTGAGAGAAAGGGAAGTATATACATGTATGTTCTTACATGGTCACATCCATTAATTAACCCTGTGATCACAGATTACAGAGGCAGGCCTACACTTTGAAATAGACAGAGGTAAGACGTGCACCCCCAGATTTGACATCAATTACATTAAAAAAACGAAATCTTCTTCCATGTATCCATACACACACACACACACACACACACACACACACACGTGTGTTAAATATGCGCATGGTTATATGCGTCTCGGATTCATTTGCAGTGATTTTCTCTACAGTTTTATCTTTCATTTTTCACAGTCGTTTCTTACTGCTGCGGGCAGAACTTTACAGATGACTGTTCCGAGAGCAGAGTTCTGTTTGGTATTCCATACTGGCTGCCCCCGGTTCCATTTGTCGCTCTCAGTATTCCGGACTGTTCTGTGTTCCTACACTCTGTGGGTTTGATGAGGCTGTGCGTAATGGTTTATGCTGTGAGTTAGCTGTGAGTGGCTATACTCCCCACTGAACACTGACTCACCTCTCTCTATCTCTGTGTGTGTGTGTGTGTGTGTGTGTGTGTGTGTGTGTTTGGTTGTTTGCTCGTGTGTTTGTCTCTATGTACAGTATGTGTGTGTGTGTGTGTGTGTTTGTGTGTGTGTGTGTGTTTGGTTGTTTGCTCGTGTGTTTGTCTCTATGTACAGTATGTGTGTGTGTGTGTGTGTGTTTGTGTGTGTGTGTGTGTGTGTGTGTGTGTGTGTTTGTTTGCTTGTGTGTTTGTCTCTATGTACAGTATGTGTGTGTGTGTGTGTGTGTGTGTGTGTGTTTGTGTGTGTGTGTGTGTGTGTGTGTGTGTGTGTGTGTGTGTGTGTGTGTGTGTGTGTGTGTGTGTGTCAGAGAGTGTGTGAGACAGAGGGATGTAGAGAGGTATAGACATCAAGAGAGAAAAATAAATAGGGTTCCAACAGGGAATTCATGCATATCAGACACAAAGAGGGAACCAACGTGACAGAGAAAAAAAGAGAGTACAAGACAAGAAAACAGAGCCCACAGCCCTGAGTCTGTGTGTGTGTGTGTGTGTCTGTGTGTGTGTGAGAGAGTGTGTGAGAGAGAGAGAGAGAGAGAGAGAGAGAGAGAGAGAGAGAGAGAGAGAGAGAGAGAAAGAGATAGAAGGATTTAGCGAATTCATTCTGCTTTCCAATGATGGAACCCCTCCAAGGCACTAACCCTCTGAACATTCACTGTGTGATTCTACCAGCAGGAGTGTTATTTTCATAAGATATGAGTGATCCATGCAAACCCTTTAGCTTGTTTGCAAGTGTTCCTTGACCATTTGTGGTGATGTGCTGTCACTTAACTCAGCATTTAGTATGTGTGTGTGTGTGTGTGTGTGTGTGTGTGTGTGTGTGCGTGCGTGCGTGTGTGTGTCACTGAATCATCTTCATAAGTGTCTCATTATACACAATTAATGAATGCACTTCAGCCAATCAGTAAAGAGTACAGTATACTGTATGTATATGACACAATAATGATCCTTGCTTCAGCACAAGCAGTGGTGCTGTGCCATGTGGAGTGAACCTAGATGGGCACATGCCCACCCATATTTTCAATATATTTGTGAGTATGTGTAGCCAGGCTAGAGTATGTGCACATGCCCAATTTAGGATAATTGCATGATTAATTGACCTCTAATTATGTCCACCCAAAATTGTGGCCTGCACACAACACTCCTGAAAACTGCTGCTGGAATACTACACTGGTCATCTCTCAGATAGCACACTGAGCTTTATACACACTACACTGGTCATTCTCTCAGATAGCACACTGAGCTTCATACACTCTACACTGGTCACCCTTCAGATAGCACACTGAGCTTCATACACCCTCTACACTGGTCACACTTCAGATAGCACACTGAGCTTTATACACTCTACACTGGTCATTCCTCAGATAACACACTGAGCTTCATACACTGGTCACCCTTCAGATAACACACTGAGACTAACGGCTCCTACACACGTCAAAAAGTTTTGCTGCACCGACGGACAACAACAGACGGTACCTGCCAATCAAATTACGGTTATACTTCGTCATTTGCATAGCTACCGTCGGGAACACCCGCTGGCATGCGTTGGTGGAACGGAACTGTGTGTGGGAGCCGTTATACACCCTCTGGACTGGTGCATTAATGTGCTGTATCGATTTTTTGCTGCTGTAGCCAATGCCATTTGTGCTGTGCGTTTCTGATGTCAGATTATTATGTAGGCTAGCCTACTAGACTGTTCTCACGTTGCAGCGCTTTACTTATATGAAGTAGCATTCATCAATATGAAGGGCAGAGGGGGATAAATGTTGTCCCCACCGGGGATAAAAATAATTTAGCAGAGGTAGGGGATAGGAAAACCAGAGGGGGGGAAATCCTCACCATCCCCCCCTACAAATCGCACCCTGCACACACACACACACATACTGTACACACACACACACACACACGCGTCAAAAATCATCACAGGTATAAGCATAAGCCAGGTATATTCATTTACAGTGTGTGTGTGTGTGTGTGTGTGTGAAAGAGAGAGGCATAACATTGGGGATATCAACTTTGAACTGTTTCCACGTGTGTTCACACTGTTTTTACATTCATCCCATAAAAAGGACACATCTGAGGTCAAGAAGGCCGTTTCTGAGAGCAACAAGCCCAGCGTGTCCTGAATGAAACCCAATTATGTCCTGCCTGAGAGGAATACAAAGGCTCGGGGATGTCTGGTCTGGGCAGACAGGTCACTAAATGAGGCCTGTGTTCATTAGAAGTCCACCTCTGTCCAGAAAGAACTTGCAGGAGATTGACAACAGAGCTCAGACAGCCGTCAGTCAAACTGTTGCCCTGGTGACTGGAGAGATTTTTGTTAAGTATTTTCGAATGGTAAGAATGTGTATGATCTGAGTTGCACATGCATGTGTGACTGCATGCATGAATGTACTGATTACAAATTGCACTCCTTAACACACACACACACACAAGCACACATGCAATCCACTTAACTATGCAAGATATTAAATATATGAAGTGATTATTATTCTAGGGTGAATTGTTCTTCCAGCGTGTATCCTCATTGATTCACAATCGTCCATTCATTTATTCTTTCTCTTTTTCTCTTTCTTTATTCCGTTCTGACCTCACTGCTCCCTAAAGTTCTGATTCAAACCCATTTTGTCAGTGCTCTGTCTAAGTGTGTGTGTGTGTGTGTGTGTGTGAGAGAGAATGAGAGTTTCATTCATTCTCTTTTTTCATTCTCTTCTGAACTCACTGCTACCTAAGGTTTTAATTCACACACACACACACACACACACACACACACACACACACACACACACACACACGCGCACACACACGCGCACACAGCTGCACACAGACACTTTAGCAAGTCAGGTCTCTTTGAGACACCCCTATACAAAAGTGTTGGCATCAGAGCAACATAACCACAACATGTTATCATGGCAACACAAAGATTTCCATGGACCGAGGTATCGTACACAAACTGTACAGTCCCATCACGGCATAAGCATCCATGCTACAGGTGCCATATGACACAACAGCATGTCTTCCCTTCCCTGGATACAAAGCACAAAGTCTATCAATGAACGGACAAAAAATAGGATATTAATAATAATTTAAACAAATGAGGGACATGCAGAGAGAGAGAGAGAGAGAGAGAGAGAAAGAATGAAAGAAAGAAAGAAAGAGAGAGGGTGAGATGAAAAGACTAGAAAGAGAGGTGTACACAGGATGCGTGACACATGCATGTTTCACACACACACACACACATACACACACACACACACACACACACAGCATTTGTACAGTAAGTAAACCTTCAATGCCAGTGAGAGTGAGATTTTTTAAGAGAGAAATTACAAATTACATGATGAAAGGCACGAAACAAAAGACGAAAAATAAAAGGTGATAAATGACTCCTTCTCTATTGTGTCCATCTGCTTCATCAACACCAAGAACACATGTGCTCATACACAAGACAGTGTACATCCACACTGTAAGACGAGCCATTTTCAACAGCAATCATCTAAAAAAAGATTGAACTCAAGAGCACGTCATGAAAACACATTATGGAACACACCAACACCATAGTCACATGATAATGTGATGTGATATTACTTGCATTCAATTAAAATAAACATCAACTTCATGAAGAATACAGTAGAACAATAAGTAGACAGAAACAAAATGCACACAATGGTCTATAACGTTCTGACGCATTAGTAGTTTAATTCCAAAATAAATCTACAACATAGGGTATTAGCCATTTCAGACAAAAAATAAAAAATAAAAACATAATAATACATGACATTTCATACAGAATTAAAAACTTCCAGTTTGGATTGCATTATATATTTTCAATCTCTTTCTGTTACAAGAGCAGCTGTATACCCTATATGGACTGATTTGCACAGGATGGGAAAGTTTTTTTTTTTTTTACAATGCACAATTCCAGCATAGATCTTGAAATAAATTGCATGTTTTGATGATGTGTCTAAATATCTCCCATCTTTCTACGGGCCACAGCCCACAGGGAATGGCCTCTATGTTGTGGTATATATTAAAGAGAAGAAATCTGCATGCAGACTGCATGGGTATTATAGCTCATAACTCAGGCAGGATGTAGACTACCCACACCACCTCAGGTGCATGAAGCCATTCAAGAGGCACTCTCTCTCTCTCTCAATCTCTATTTCACACACACACACACACACACACACACACACACACACACACACACACACAAATGCACTCGTGCACACACACACACACAAATGCACTTGTGTACACACACACACACACACACACAAATGCACTCGTGCACCCTCCTCAAAGAGCTCTCGGCACCACCAAGCCATTAGATAACTGTGTCACACTGCCCCCTAGAGGCAACATGTAGGTAAGGCATAAAATCTTCCAACAATCTATCCAAATGCATCCGTATGCAAGGAGATAAACAAAATAAAACAGTAGCATCGTGTCTTTAAAGGTCAATTAGTGCAAATTAAAAAAAAATCTCTCTAAACACTGTCAAAGTGCCGCTTGACACTACAAGCGGGTTGTGAAGATTGCAAAGTGCAATCCCACAATGCAATTTTCTAAAGCACTACATCATTATTATTATAGAACATCACAGCTCTGTGAAACTCTATGGTATTGTTTGTCTGGGATGGTTGCACGTTGATGTGATATGCATGCCCGTGTTGCAGATCAAATCTGAAGTTATAAATTATAAAACGTGTGTGTGTGTGTGTGTGTGTGTGTGTGTGTGTAGAAGTGAATAAGGGACTGCGGCTGCTGTGACCAATACTGAATGTCCCACCTGGGAAATGCTGACAGTGTTTTGAAATCAAAGACTGAGAATGGCATAGTGTGTGTGTATGTGTTTGGCTTCTTTGTGGTATGCACTTTGAGAAGTATCTAACTTCCATAATATCATTTGGCATTACACCCAACCAAACACATTTTGTCTGTGTTCTGTCTATGTGTGTGTGTGTGCATGTGAGTGAGTTTGAGAGTTATATTTGTTTGACGAATGAAACAGAGCACCAGACCTACCGGTATATAACATTCATCAGATCACATTGCCCTCCAGGGTTTAAAACGTCACAAACAAAACAGCAACCACACCATACAGCATTCCGTCTCTCCTATCTCTCTCCCATCAGCAGCAACCACATCCCACGATGTGTATAAACGTACACACGATACGTAGCTTTATAAACTGACCATCCACAATGGGTATCAGCGTACACATGATACGTAGCATTATAAACTGACCATCCACAATGGGTATCAGCGTACACACGATACGTAGCATTATAAACTGACCATTCATGATTGGTATCAACGTACACACGATAAGTAGCGTTATAAACTGACCATCCCCGATGGGTATCAAAGTACACACGATATGTAGCGTTATAAACCATTCACACGATACGTAGCGTTATAAACCATACGTAGCGTTATAAACCGTTATCAACACACATACCCGTTAGAAGTAAGGCAGTCTTTCTTAGGTAAGTATGCGTTTTCATCCCCTTTAGTCCTGGTGGTACGCTAAGTAAGGATCCTAGTTATGGAAGTAAGGATACTACGGAGTGTCCTTAAAACAGAGACAAACACTGGAACTGCTCTCTTTGAAGCTGGATAACATTGTTGGCTATTTTCCCTTTCAATGGCACATGAACAAAACTGAAATGAAGGAAAGGAAGTGAACTGCACAATGGTAGAGCTCCATATTGGCACGGCAGGTGAATACTATTCTTGGCGGGTCTTGGGCAATTGTTGAGACAACAATAGTTGATTATAAAAGTGGCTGAGTGTGAGTGTGTGTGATTATGTGTGTGTGTGTGTGTGTGTGTGTGATTATGTGTGTGTGTGTGTGTGTGTGTGTGTGTGTGTGTGTGTGTGTGTGTGTGTGTGTGTGTGTGTGATTATGTGAGTGTGTGTGATTATATGTGTGTGTGTGTGTGTGTGTGTGTGTGTGTATGTGTGTGTGTGTGTGTGTGTGTGTGTGTGTTGATTTGGCGAAAAGGGAGATGCAAAGTGTTTGTATGTATCCCCATATTCCAGTTATTTTCAACCTCTTCTATGTGTGTATGCATGCTGTCTGTATGTTTGTCTGTGCATTGGGTACATGTGTGAACCTATGTGTTCCTCTGCATTCATTAAGCAACTGTGTCTGACTGGGTGACTCACTAATTATTGAGTCTCATAGGTACAACTTGACTTCATACAGTATGAGTGGGTGGCTATAGGCTAACTGGTTAAACCCACTTCCAGTGAGTTAGGTTAAGTTAAGCTAAGCTAACAGTTAAGCTAACAGTGTCAAACATGGTCATTGCAAGCACAGAGAAGAGAAGAATATGTATTATCTTATCAAACTCTGGGGTAGATAGCAAATAAGCTTATTTTCCAAAAGTTGGCATATTCCTTTAAGTCTCATAAGTCATACTTCACTTTATGCAGTAAGGGTGATGTCTGTGTTGATGATTGAGTCTCATAATGGAATAAACATGATACTGAAAACAAAGATAGTGTAGAGGCAGTGAGATGATGCACTTCGGTAGATGTAAACACCACAACGGTAAAGAGGCTTCACTCAGACACACTGTGTGTCTGTGGAGGCGGTATTATCCTCTGTGTTGTCTTTAGTGTGTGTGTGTGTGTGTGTGTGAGAGAGAGTTTACATGGCACAGGTGTATGATGGCAAAGATGTACAATGGCTGTTAACGCAAGGTGTGTGTGTGTGTGTGTGTGTGTTTGTGTGTGTTAGCACTTATCTTGATATTCAGAGGCAAAGGGGTGTTACATTACACATCATTTCCATTTTCCCCCCAATTATAACTATTACTATGTTACTATGTGTGCCCTAATGTATGTGCTTGTGTGTGTGTGTGTGTGTGTGTGTGTGTGTGTGTGTGTGTGTGTGTGTGTGTGTGTGTGTGTGTGTGTGTGTGTGTGTGTGTGTGTGTGTGTGTGTCCATTTCAGTTCCCAGAGTTCACAGCGGCAGCTCCCAGGCTCAAGTAACCACGACGATGCCGAAGTACTTCTTGAGCTGCTCCAGGAAGAGGAAGGTGAGCACTGTGTGAGGGATCAGCCGAATTCCCGCCGGAACCAAACCCTGCAACCCCATTGGACAGTTAGCATATACAGGAAGTGACACCTGCAATCTCATTGGTTGGCAATTTAAAATATCACATGTTTTAAATGTTTGTTGTTGTTATTGTTGTTGTTTCTGCTTGTTTTGCCTTTAAATGGATTGCTCACAGAAATTAAATCCCAAAAGGCACACACTACATAAATAAACAAACAACAAAAATGCAGTGCTTTTCAGGCTCAATGTTATTTTGATTTATTCTAAAACCTCATGGCAGGACCCATAACGGAAGCTGTGCAGTACATTGACAAGAATCCACTATAAAATCTACACGCAGCTGTAAATGTTTAAAGTAACTGACTGAACTATGAGCAGATGGAAACGACTCTAGTCTGTTACATTAAGATAGAAATGGGACATAATTTCTGAAAAGTAAAACTCAACTCAAGTAAACATAAAAAAAGCTATCCTCCGAGAAGACAAACAAGCAAAATTAAACCCAAAACTGACTCCTCTAAGTGTGTGACTCGTAGATAAGGCTACAGTTTGTGATTGGCTGTGAACTCAATGAACCACATAAAGAGTTTCAAAATGAGGGATTCTAAACTCTACATGCACCCAACTATTAAGAAAAAGGGTAAATAAACACAAGAGGAACTAAAACAGAAGCATGGGATTAGTGTGACGTCTGTGTGTGTGTGTGTGTGTGTGTGTGTGTGTGTGTGTGTGTGTGTGTGTGTGTGTGTGTGTGTGTGTGTGTGTGTGTGTGTGTGTGTGTGTGTAAATGTGTGTACACATGAGAGTTTACTTGTCTGTGTGCGTGTATGTGTGCCTGTCTTGTTTATTGTATGAATGAATGTGTGTGTGTGTGTGTGTGTGTGTGTGTGTGTGTGTGTGTGTGTGTGTGTGTGTGAATGGTATTTTAATTACCTTATAAAATCCTAATGGTCCCAGTTTGGCTGTGTCCTTCAAGCAATGCATCACCCCCTGAGACAGCAAACAACAGAGAGAGAGAGTTATGTTTCAATATGGCTTAACAATGTTTTGTTTTAGCTAATGTAGTCCATGATGCTCCACCAAATGTCATCGCTAGTAGTCTTTACAGAGCAGCACAACATGTATAAAGTGTAGAGAACATGTAGAGAACATGTGGAGTGTGAGAGAGAGAGAGGGAGAGAGATAGAGAGAGGTAGATGGAGGAGTGTGACTGACCGAATATTCTCCTTTAGAGTTCATCAGCCTGGTCTTCATCACGTCCAGTGGCTGACAGAGGAATGTAGCACAGCCACCCTACACAGAGAGAGAGAGAGAGAGAGAGAGAGAGAGAGAATGAGAGAGAAATGAAAAGTAGATGAAATAATAAAAAAAAAACACATCAATTTTGTCTCCTTCATAAACTTGGTAAAATATATCATAATTGATTACGAGAACATTCCATGGGTGAATTCTAGAATATGACGCTGACACAAGTAGTGGTCACTCACAGCGATGAAGCTGGAAAGGAAATGGGTGAGGATGTTGTCTCCTAGGATACCAGTGCCCAGGACCAGCTGCTTGGCCTGGTCATAGCAGGCCAGCTACAAGGGGAAGAGGAGAAGGGTCACCAGAAATCACTCAAGCTTCTTATGGGACATTCCAATAGGCAGTTAAATGGATGGTCTGGTGTACTCACAACCTTTGGTTTGGGAGCAAACTGACGTTAATCGGAGGAGTTTTGAGTTAGATCGTTGTTTGTATTAGCAGTAAAATGTATCATAGCCTGTAGCCGCAGGCATTGAGCCACGTCAAAATAAATTGCTATATTAAAACCACTGTCAAGACTCAACATAGCCTTACAGTTCAGTGGTAGTGTGGAGAGGGTCCCTACAGACAAATCGACATATTGTAAAATCTCCTCTGATTAACGTAATTTTGCTTCCAAACGAAAGTTTGAATTCATTATCGTTCATACATTGACCCTAGGTCAAGTACACATGACCATCCCTTTAAGAAAACATGTTAACATCCTAACAGGATCTGAGCGAGCGACTGTCAATGTTATCTGTCTACTATTGCGTCATATTTCTCATTCACAATAGCACAGCAATGCGAGCGACAGAAAGAAAATAGAAACAGGGCGTCCGACAAAAGTTCTTTCAAAACGTTGCGTTGCATCGCGCTGCTCGAGCTGCTTGCAGTCAGTACACTCCAATTGAAAACAATGTAATGTAATGTAATTAAACTGCTTTTATCGCTTAACGTTCGGTAAGGACACACAGTACTATTACAAACACATCAGACCATCTTACTATCACAAACACATCACCCCACATTAACTATCACAAATGCATCAGACCATCTTCGCATCAGACTATCTTACGATCACAAACCCATCAGACCATCTTGCGATTGCAATCACATCACCCCACATTAACTATCACAAATGCATCAGACCACATTACCATAGCAAACCCAACAGACCATCTGACTATTACAAAACCATCAGCTTATCTTACTATCAAAAACACATCAGCCCATCTTGCTGTTACAAACATATCAACCCATTATATATTTACAAACATATCAACCCATTATATATTTACAAACATATCAACCCATTATATATTTACAAACATATCAACCCATTATATATTTACAAACATATCACGTCATCTTGGCATGCTGCTTTCACATTAACTGGCATGTTTCGGTGTTTACAGAGACACTCGACTACATGAATCCATGGACTTCCTCTGTTCTAGGAGAGAGGCCGCACTATGCATATATACTTTTATTTGATAAAAGTAAAAATGCATAGTGACATTTGATAAAAGTATAAATGCATCGAAGAAAAGTATATATGCAAAGTGTGGCCTCTCTCCTACTTTACGTATTCTAACTATCCAGGCCAGCACTCTTAAAGGAACCATATGTAAGATTGTGGCCAAAACTGGTACTGCAATCACTTTCAAAATACTGAAGAGTGGTGTATCCCCTCCCCCTCCCCCCTGACTCGAGGTTGCCAACGCGGATGGCGAAACACTACTGACTTCGTGATTAGTAGATAGGTGGAGGGTGGCGCATCAGGCCAAAACACAACATGACATGACAAAACACAACATCAACAACAGTTGAGGGCTGCAACTTCACTTTTTAAAAGACAATATCCTGGCTGGACTACTGTTGTCAGTGATATAAGTATTTGAAATGAACATGATTTCTTAATGTCTAGTGACATATCAGGGCCATTTTATGATTAATTGAAATATTTTTCATACATACGGTTCCTTTAAAGTTTAAAAGTATACACATTGAGTGAAGCCTGCTCCTATCCTCACTTACTTCCTCTGAGAGAGAGAGAGTCTGTAGACATGTACTGACACGTCTGCACTATGTTATCCGTGGGTCTGTGGTGTTCCACCCAGCCATTACAATCAATAAGTTCATGCTTGTATCCAGGCCTGAGGCTATAGCCGTGAATGACATTTACCTGGCAACATACAACCTTTGAGGAGATCCCTAATTGTGCCAAAGCACACATCTCATTTAAAAAAGAGTAAACAACATCGATTTGGCAACACATGAATGTTTTTTCTGCTGGTGGAAAACTTTCCCACGGTGCAACAGTCTTTTCACAGAAGGCTTTGCTGTCTCACCTGCCCGACGGTGACCAGAGCTCCTCTGCTCGAGGCCATGGTGGCTCCGGAAAACAGCCTCCTCACACCCTCTGGTGATTTTATACACACACACACACACACACACACACACACAGGGAGAGAAAAAGAGAGAGAGAGAGAGAGAGAGAGAGAGAGAGAGAGAGAGAGAGAGAGAGAGAGAGAGTTGGTAGCCATCAAGATTTTTTTCCTAAGTAAAGTAGGCCTGCCAATCGTAGCTCTTTAATTATTAGTTTGTGAGCATGCCTCAGGCAATAAACACATAAACACATATACACACAGACAAACACAGGGGCAAAAGTACCCATGACACCATGAGAAGCTCACCTTCCCTGAACACCCTGTAAAGTCCATCTAGTGCATGTTTATAGCTGAAACACAGAAAGCCTGCAGTTAGCATGTTGCTAAGAGGAATTAGATGTACAATAATTAAAGTACCCAACTAGAGAACGTCAACTGAAGAAAGCCATGGAGGTCTCTCTTAATAAGATAACAGACAGGTAACAGATAACAGACCAACAAATAGTGACAGACAGGCTGTAACACAAACATGAACAACAGGAAAAGACAGGAGAGGAGGACCAATAACAGACAGACAGACAGACAGACAGACTCACTTTCTCCTCAGCTCTGGAGGAAGCTTCACATCATTCTGCATTCTGTGGAGACAAATCAACCAGACCTTTACAGAGGGGTGTGTGCATATGAGAGTAGGAGACTTTTGTGTGTGTGTGTTTGTGTGTGTGTGTGTGTTTGTGTGTTTGTGTGTGTGTGTGTGTGTGCGCGTGTACGATTTGTATTGACACACACCTCACATTCACCATATCAGCAGGAGTCCCAATGAAGCCTCCAGTAAAGCCTGAGGAAAGATAAAAAGAGAGTACATACTTGTGAGTGTGAGTGTGTGTGTGTGTGTGTGTGTGTGTGTGTGTGTGTGTGTGCGTGCGTATTTGTGTGTGCATTTGTGTCTTTGTGTACATGCATGCATGTGTGTGCGTGCATGTGAACGTGCGTGTGTGTGTGTGTGTGTGTGTATGTGTTAGTGTGCGTATTTGTGTGTGCATGTGTGTCTTTGTGTACATGCATGCATGTGTGTGCGTGCATTAGGGGTGGGCGATATGGCCTAAAATTCATATTGCGGTATAATTTGGGACACAGACGGTAAACAGTATATATTGCGGTATAATTTGGTGTGTGAATTTCAATATAGGTCTAGCAGGTTCTTGCATAAAATAGTCAAGATTGTTACTTATTTAAAAATGTATTGGCTATAAAAATGATCAAAGTTTTATTTAGCCTATTCACTGCAGTAGACCGGCATCACTGTATGAAACATTACAAAAACATGAAACATGACATATTACATAGAACTGTAAATCATCTGATCATCTAATATTTACAGATATCTAGGCTATATATAACATTTATTTTATATTTGGCCTGTTATAAAATCATGTATTGAACAATTTAACCACAGCTCAGCTTTAAGAAACTCAAATAGCCTAGATGCATGCTTAGCATTTTGTGATCATTAGGCTAACGATACTTTCACAAACTCAGTCAGCTGTCCTCTGATTTACCAATATTTAGGCGATATTTGTAACATTTATTTTGTATTTGGCCCGTTATGAAATCATGTGGAACAATTTAAACACATTGTAAAACTTAAAGCCCAAATTTGGAGACATCCATGCATGTCGAAATGTACTGCAAATTCAAAACTGGATTACTCTGGAACGGCTAACTGTACAGGGGACTGCTTTACACCTTTGTGTTCGGTAAGGTCTGCTGTTTATTTTGATATGAGGTTTGTCGTGTGTTAAAAGAAGGGTTTGTGAAGTATTCCACCGAGATGAATGGGTTGGGAGATCATGGGACGCAAAACCTTCAGTAGAATGTATGATTAAATTGAATTATATTATTTACTTTTCTCGCGAACCGTTCAACTAAGCAATTATCGGGTAACATCGTTTAAAAGCTGAGAAAAAGCTCTTTCATGTGATACTTGTGATGTTTGTGTGATGAATAGGCTACTTCGCGAGTAGTTCAACTGAGATGAATGGAATTTGGACGCACCTTCTTTCTTGCGCTGTCACTTTCTCCACTGCGTAAAATACTCAATTAATTTGCGCTGTGAATGCTTAGATTATTTTGACAGGCCACACAGGCTAAATAAAAATCGCTATTAGTAGGACGCAAAGCAGAATATTGAAAGAAGGGGGCACCAAGGCCACCGTGGCCTGTAAACCTCTGATTTTCAAAGGGGCCTCACGGCCAACGCAAGAGGCAACGACGTGGCCGCCGTGAAATTCCTACGCTGTTTGGGGGTTTATGTCTGTATTTCTCCTAACTTACAAGTCTAAAGTTAGCGTCTTTATCGTGACATGTTTCCCTTTTAGTTCTCCCTCGTGTGTGGTCCTTTTTGTGTGGGGGGCTGCGTCCACCCCTGTATGTGTAGCGTGTGTGTGTAGCTTGACCTGCTCCGTGTGTATTGTGTTCTGGGTCTGTGTCCCTGCTCTCGTTCTCAGCTAATAAACCTTTTGATTGGACAACTGTCTGTGTCGCTATCAAATCGTTACAATACCTTCACCGCTCGCAGCCATTTTTCCACACCTGTGGCCTCCTCGTGGTTGCTACCGGTCCCGGCAGGCCAAGCGTGTTGCAATTTGATGACATAATGACCTATCGCAATATGCCGGTATAACAAAAATCTCTATCGTTGGCCAAATTTTTATCGCATACCGCTTATACCGAATATCGCCCTAGCGTGCATGTGAACATGCGTGTGTGTGTGTGTGTGTGTGTGTGTGTGTATGTGTTAGTGTGCGTATTTGTGTGTGCATGTGTCTTTGTGTACATGCATGCATGTGTGTGCGTGCATGTGAACGTGCGTGTGTGTGTGTGTGTGTGTGTGTGTGTGTGTGTGAACACACCTCCGAAGGCTCCCAGCAGGACCTTCTGGTAGAATGGCATGGGGCCCTGAGAGCCACTGCCAATTATATCCCTCACTGTCTCATAGATGGCAAACCGCGTCAGAGAGTACGACATCTACAGAGAGGTGGAGAGAGAAAGGGAGAGAGAGAAAGGGAGAGAGAGAGAGGGGGAGAGAGAGAGAGAGAGAGGGGGCAGAGAGAGAGAGATAGAGAGATTTAAAGTGATAAAGAGATAAAAAGTCAGAACATATAGTCTCAGTTGAAGCTGAAAACAATTTGATGACATCAAAAAAGTGACTATAAATAAGTACTGCACAATTAATTTGAAATAAAAAAAATCGCATTTTGAACTAATGCTCATTGCAAAGGCTGCAATTAAATTTCTGCAATTACATCAAAGCTTGCAACTCCCAATAATCTGTATTGTAAAATCTATGATTTCTATATTCATGTCATCTTCCTTGTATGAACACAGAAGCTCACAGGAGTGCTTCATTGCTCATTGCTCAAAGTAACTTATAACAACATTTAGAATGCTTGACTTTCAAAAATTATATTGCAAATCAAAATCACAATATTTGCCAGAAAAAATGCCATTACATGTCTTCCTTAAATCGTTCAGACCCTATTATAATTGAAGAAAGACAGAGGGCTATATGTTAACGATCTGAAACAGAAGTGTCTTTGCTCAAAACGCAAGTCACTTTGTGGGCGGATCTTGGGCGCTGATGCTATTTTACCGGCGGGATATTTGACTGTTGCGCCCGACGCAAATCTAAAATGGGGTGGTCTGAAGTAGCTACATTAATCATGGGTGTGGTCTGGGCGTAACATGCAATAAACCAATCAGGGCGTCATCTCACATTCCCTTTAACAACAGGCACGCTTGTGCCATAGCTGATTGCTATTATGGTGGCGTATTTGCCAGGCGCAGCCAGGAGCGTTCACAGCGCTATAATTTTACTGTTCAGTTAGGAACGGTCAGCTATTGATTTTTCCTCTTGTAATGTGGAAAATGTAATACAGAATTGTCACAAAGACATACTTTCCGATGTTTTGGGATCACTCTTTGGGATCACTGAATCACGAGATTATGAATGCATGGTGATATTTTTGCTATGTACAATGTAATCTAACATTACCTCTCTATAGACAATGCATATCTTCTGTCAGTTAATCTCTTCTCTCCCGTGCTGACGCTGGGGCATTTGGGTTAAATGGCATCGGCATGCAATTCAACATAACGTCTCCTTAAATCATCTAATATTTCCTAATTTATGTCATCAACACATCCGTGATTCATGAAAGCTAGATTTATGCCTATTTTTTCACATCTTAATGGACACCACACTGATTTCCCTCGAGTGGTAATATTTTTCTTTGAAATTATGTATGGTTTACAGAAATGGGAACTACGTTGTATAGATGAGTGGAGCGAAGTGTGCGTTGCGCAGCACAGGCGGCCTGTGAGAAACAGTTTCCAAGTTGACCTAACTTTCAACTCTGCACAGTATATCCGATTAACTGCATGACAGTAGGCTATTTACAATATTTTCTGTTAAACACTTTATCATCAACTTAATGCACGCACAACATTCGTTTGAGCAGGAGAGAGAATAACAATGAATGGGTGCAGCAACTACAGAAATTGTAGCCATACTTGCTGCTTTCATGTACTATTTGCTGGTTAACAGCACATAAAAGCTGATTTAAGCTAATTCACTAACTCAAGACTTTAAGGCCATCATGGATATAAAACGTTTTTTGAAAATAACGAAAGGATGGAGGGAACATAACAAAGCTTGGAGTTATTTTAGATGAGCTACAACAAGGTAGGCAAAATTGTGGTGCTTAAAACCTTAGCGCAGCTGGAATAATGCTTAGGCTGATGTTAAAGTGCACGCGATGTTTAAAGCCATACACAACGGTAAATTGGAACAAAACTAAAGGTAACTTTAGCCTTTATAGGGCTGTATAAAGTTGTCCAAATTAATAGGTCATAATTAGGCGTTGTTGTTGTAAAGATATTGCATGTAGATGTTGTACTATATAGGCTACTACTACATTTTTTAGGTCACCAATGCACAAACAAAACTGGGAAATGGACAAATATTATCAAGGCTTTGCATGTTTCCATCTGTGCACGGGGGTGTCTGTAGATTGGTGTGCAACGCATTAATTCATGCAGGCCTGTGGTCATGCATGCGCCCTTAAAATAGCATCTGCATTTGCGCCACAGACTTTAGACCAGGGAGTTCCTGGTCTGTGGCGGAATTGTTTTCTGAAACTGCAAAATATCAACAGTGAACGTTTGCGCCGGAACACGCCCCGTCTTTTCGCTGAACCGCCCCGGTGGGCGCAATCGAATTCCCTAATTTACAGGCACGTACCTGTGGAGGGAAAATTCCAATATGCGCTGACTGCAAAATAGGAAAGACAAAAGCGCGAGTATACAAAGTCAATTGCGCTGGGACGCACGATAGAGCACATACAGTTTTTGCAATGACCCGAAGTTGTGAACTGTGTGAACTCCATTTTCAACCACTAGAGGGAGATAAAGTGCCATTTACATGAAGAGTCGCAGGATTCCATGCAGGATTCCATGCAGTCATTCTGATCCTGAGACTTTTTGCAGAGAGGGTTAGGGAATAGGTGACTACGGAACGGAGCTACACTGGACTTTAACCTTGCAGTGGAACCTGATCTGAGACCAGCTCAGCACATGTGTCTGCACATTTACAAGTGTTTCAGACTTCACCTGGTACAGTGCAGGTCTCTACGTGTTAGATCAGGTAACTAATTGATTCCACTGAGAGTGGTGCCTGGGCACAGAAAATATGCAGAGTCAGTGTGTGTGTGCATGTACATGCATGTGTGTATGTATGTGTGTATGTGTGCGTGTGTGTGTGTGTGTGTGTGTGTGTGTGAGAGAGAGAGAGTGAGTGAGTGTGTCTGTTTGTGTTTGTCTGCATGAGTGCATGAGTGCATGTGCGTGAGTGTGTGTGTGTGTGTGTGTGTGCACAGTCAGGAGCATGTTAGAGTTAGTGCTGACGGTTGCTTTTATTAAAGTGGTTTTTCAAGGTCTGCCCCACTGTCCAGCGGCTCACTGTCCTGCTGCTGTGATTACACAGTAACTGGAGTCGGACTACAGACTACGCACACGGACAGAGATGAGAACAGAGAGATAAAACAACACGGTTTAAAGTGCAGAGTCCAGAAGTTCTATGGTGTCCATTGTCCACACACACACACACACACACACACACACACACACACACACACTCACTTGTCTGCACAGGGAGGCACTGAGTCCGTTGTAGAGGGCCAAGAAACCGTCGTTCTTCACCACGTGCATCGCCATGCCGACCATCTTCATCTTCACCTCCTGTTGTGTCTGCAGGTGCACCTGAGGGATGCAACATCACTATCATCATCAACACCATCATCATCATCATCATCATCACCGTCATCACCATCCTCATCATCAGCAATATTATCAACTCCATTCAGCATCATCATCAACACCATCATCATCAACACTATCACCATCACTGTCATCGTCATCATCATCATCAACACCATCATCAGCACCATCATCATCATCATCACCAGCATAATTATGCAATCATTATTATCATTATCATCACTGTTGGCAACGCCTTCACATTTAACTCCACACATTATTTAACATTCGCAACAGTGACAAACAGTATATTCCTATTCTGTTTTTACAGTAAAGAATTCAAACTATCAAACTATTATTAGGCTAGTGACAATGGCCCCACATTTTTGAGATACCCCTACCGGAGGTAGAACTAAACGCAACAATGATTTTCCTCATCTCTAAGGTCTCCCATATATGAAATGGATTCTTAGCTAAAAATATTTTACTGCTAAGATTGTTAAATTAACATATATTGTTATACACCCCAAAACCAAAAAAGGACTAAAATATAGCCTGTCCGTATGGGAGTTAAGGCATATAAACTAGTGCAGATCAATCACACAAGCTCTGAGAGCTTTGAAACTTGGAATGTTTATAGTCAGGAAGTTGCTTTACCTACTAGAAAAGACTGGATGTGAATATCTTGATGTATGGAATGAATAGAGACATGTTAACATACACCTAAAATAAGCGGACATGCAAAAAATGAATATCTATGCAGAATGTTTTCATTTACTTTGTAGCTGCTTTACCAGGGATTATCATAGCAACACATATGATGGCTTATGGGAAAGGTGGGGTTGTACTGAATCCAACAATACCAAATATGTAAATATAGTATGACAAGTTAGGGTGTTCTGTCACTCAATGTATGAGGTGTCCAAAATGAAAGAAAACAGAACACTAGCAAAATACAGTCTCAAGTCCAAATCAGTAGTGAGAAGAATGTTGATAAATTCATTGTTACTGCAAGGCAAGTGCTGATCTATATTTACATTTAATAATGAAATACAGATCCAATTGAATCAGGTTAACACTGGAATGGAACACCTTTATTAAAATATTTACATTCACTTGAATTTTGTTTTGGTCAAGTCATTACTGAATAATGGAAAATAATATTGTTAGCTTTTGTCTGTCCAGACCAGCAGTGGACAGTAGAGCCTACACTGCTTACTTCACCCCTAAGTAGCTAAACAGTTAGTTATAGAAACTACGTTCCCTAGCTAAGAAAGTACTTAGCCCTCTGACTAATGTTGCATGTGTAATTCAACTTGATTTGCATTTTAATGAAAATTCTGAAATTTTTCCTTTTCACTAGTCTCTTGAATTATACTGAGAATGTCTTACAGACATTGGATCCAAAGCTTGTGGGAAACATTTTGAAAAGGGCAAGAAAAAAGATCCCTATGTCCAAAACCCCACAGTAAGGCCTTCAACGCATACTTACCCTTGCTCAGCAGAGAGAGAGATGGTGATGTCCATAAAACTCTGGCTCCATATACAGATGATATTTTCTCCAAAATCAAAGTTTCGTATCATGTATCATGTATAGCAGTGTTTCCCAAAGTCTGGGTCGGTCGCAGGAGATTTTATTTGGGTCGCCAGCACAATTTATGTTGTGTTATAGGCCTAACTGATACCATTTGTCATTTGATACCAGGAAAACTAACAGTTTTCTATTAGGATGTAGATTGTTAACTACAGTCACGGTTTTGTCATAAAAGCTCATGAAACTGGCGCATGAAACTGGGGGACGAACGCATCGCAGAGGGGGTGCCAACATATATCTACCTCTCAAAATGAAACCGTTCTGTGGGGCGCCTGCCATGTACCTCACAGTTGCAAACTGCAAGGGACATGAATCCGCCTATTTGCACGAACATTAATAGATACCAGCTCCTCAACTTTACCGATTAAAATCTAGTGACCGTGCTGTCAACTAAAGCAGACATCCATAGACCGGACATAAGGCCATTCAATTTGCATAGTTTCGATTGCAGATGCAATCTTTAAAGTTAATAGCAACCTCCTCACATTCTTATTTCTTATTTAAAATGCACAACAGTGCATTATAGTCTACAATTTAAATGGGCATTTTAAACACTATTCCTCTTGTTTTCTACCTCGCTAACTCCAAAGTAAAAAGGCGCATTCATCCGGCTATTGCGCAAATGCCTCTTGTTCTGATATAACGACTATACAATATAATATAATACAACAATACAAAATAACAACTTGAGTTATTCGCTGTTTACATTGGAATTGACGTCCACAGTGTTATGGACCCATTTGTCTGCAACGCAACGTATAGCCTACAACATTCTTTTTTAGAAATACAGGAACAGCTTACTATGCTGACGAATGACGACTGCGCAACATGCGAGAATTTTCCCTACTCTCGGATGCGCATTAAAACTTATCTTTTCAGTAGTCATTTCCAACTTTTCACGCTGATGGTGCTCAACATGCAACACAACCGTGTTCAAAGCAGGGATCCTATAGCAATGTATGGTTGGGGGAGGCATAGAAAAGTTGGAGAACCTGTGGCCTAAAACAATATTGGTGGTTGCAGGGTAGATTTGAAGTGAAATGGGTCGCAATGGTCTGTCATTTTTAAAAAGTGGGTCGCCAGAAAAAAAGTTTGGGAAACACTGATGTATAGCGAACTACTGCAGTAAGACAAAAATCAGTGAGCAGCAGCAAGTTGCAAATGTTGAGAGTGAGAGCACATCTGCACCAAGAAGACTGAGTAGGGCTGATACAACATAATTTCAAATGCGGAGATTGTTTCATTTGTGGGAAGGCCAGCTCTAAACCAGAACCTCTAACAGCAATTTCAATTGGAACAGTCGCAAGTACCAGAGACAAGGTCCCTCGGGCAGCTTCTGAAAGGCTTGTAGATGTACATCTTCAAATTCTTTCATGCCCAGATCTTTTTGCATGATACCAAATACCATAAAATGCCTTGCACACTACATATCTAAATGAAATATAGCAGAAGCCATAGAAAAGAATGAAAAAAGCAGACCAATGTCTATAACAAAGCCTTTATTAAGCTCACTGAAGACATTGATAAAACAATATTGTCCAAAGGTATGAAAGTGAGGACTCAACTCCTTGACTGATAGCTAAGAGAACATACTAAAGACCATTGCTGAGCAAGGTGTGTCAACACAAGAAATATAGATCAAGGACAGTGGTGTCTATACATCCCAACTGTTCTCACTTGAGTTGCTGAACATGGAATTGTTGATGCAGCCATCGACAACTTTTACCAAAATGAAGACACCCTGGATGGGAAGTGTACAACTCATGCTATGACGTCTGTTGTGTTCCGAAGAGGCCAAGTCTCCACAGCAGATAAATGCCTAGCTCAGGTTCAGAGGTCCCTCACCACCTTAAACACGATTGATAGGAATGGATGGAGATAAACTTTACAGGTACATTTTGTCCATTCTTTTACACTTCACATCCAGGGTGTCTTCATTTTGGTCAAAGTTGCTGATGGCTGCATCACAAATTCCATGTTCAGCAACTCCAGTGGGGCCAGTTGGGATGTAGACACCACTCTCTGTCCTTGATATCTGGTCTGCTGCAAAAGATGTGAGAAGTGCCTAACTTTTGTATAGGAAACACAGTGTCCCATTGCACTGAGCTCATTGATGACTGTCTTATACTACCAAACTCATGATGTATCAAAATGGGAAGTCCCAGTGTGATTGGCGTATGGATGTGACAGCTCTGTTCAATGAGATCATGACAAATTAACACACAGATTCTCCTTTGAAGCTGGGTCATCACCACATGTTTGGTCATTTCTGTGGGCATGTTAATCAACACACCAGTTCACAAAGTCATACAGGATGTTGGGTACATACTTGCTGCATTGGAAACATAATAGACAGTCACTGCTGACATATTACTCACTGTAATGCTCTACCTGATCCATGCTTTTCCTCAATATGTCTGCAGCCCTGTGTAATATTTGGATTTCGGAAAGACTCTGACTTGTCTGTGGAAGCGTAGTCTCAGTCTACTGTTATTTCTGTGAGTTTAGCAGCTTCCCTCAGTGCACAATATGGTCATACTATCTGAGCAGATCAGATCTGACTGTCTTGGACGTGGAACAAATGCAAGCCTGTCTTTGTAATGCTGTATCAGCTTTTCCTTTAGTTTCCAGGATCTATATTTCTTGTGTTGAACTATAGACACACCTTCTTGCTCAGCAATTAGTATGTTGTCATAGCTTTCAGTCAAAGAATTGAGATCTCACTTTTATATCTTTGGACAATACTGTTTTATCAATGTCTTCAGTGAGCTTAATAAACGCTTTGTTATAGACATTGTTTTTTTTTTTTTATTCTTTTCTATGGCTGCTGTTATATTTCGTTTAGAGATGTAGTGTGCAAGGCACATTTTATGGTATTTGGCATCATATGCAAAGAGATCTGGGCATGAAAGAATTTGAATACATCTTTTGTACAGCCTTTCAGAAGCTGCCCGAAGGACCTTGTCTCTGGTACTGGGGACAGCCGTGGCCTACTGGTTAGGGGTTCGGGCTTGTAACCGAAGAGTTACCGGTTCGATCCTCAACCCAGAAGGGAAAAAGGCGGGGGAAGTGGTTGAGCACTGCTCTCCCATGCCCACATCGTTAGGCAAACTTGAGCAAGGCACCTAACCCCTCACTGCTCCCCGAGCGCCACTGTAATAAGGCAGCTAACTGCTACGGGTTAGTGTGTGCTTCACCTAATTGTGTTCACTGTGTGCTCTGTGTGTTCACTAATTCACGGATGGGATAAATGCAGAGACCAAATTCCTTGTAAATACTTGGCCTTAATTTACATTGCCCCTGTACCAGTCAGAGGTTCTGATCTAGAGCTGGCCTTCCCACAAATGAAACAATCTCTCAGTATTTGAAACTCTCAGTATTTGATACTCAGCCTTCTTGGTGCAGATGTGCTCTCACTCTCAACATTTGCAACTTGCTGCTTACTGATTTTTGTCTGACTGCAGTAGTTCACTCTACATGATACATGATATGCAACTTTGATTTTGGAGGAAATATCATCTGTATATGGAGCCAGAGTTTTATGGACATCACCATCTCTCTCTCTGCTGAGCAAGGGTAAAGTATGCGTTCTACTGTGGGGTTTTGAACATAGGGATCTTTTTTCTTGCCCTTTTCAAAATGTTTCCCACAAATGATACAAAGCTTTGGATTCAATGCCTGTAAGACATTCTCCATAATTCAAAAGACTAGTGAAAAGTAAAAATGATATACATTTCAGAATTTTCATCGAAATGCAAATCAAGTTGAATTACATATGAAACATTGGTCAGAGGGCTAAGTACTTTCTTAGCTAGGTAAAGTAGTTTCTACAACTAACTGTTTAGCTACTTAGGGGTGAAGTAAGCAGTGTAGGCTCTACTGTCCAAACAAAATTCAAGTGAATATAAATATTTTAATAAAGGTGTTCCATTCCAATGTTAACCTGATTCAATTGGATCTGTGTTTCATATGAATTGTTTAATACTGGGACATATGAAATGTATCATTATTAAATGTAAATATAGAGCAGCACTTACCTTATGTAACTTACCTTGCAGTAACAATGAATGTTAACATTCTCCTCACCACTGATAATGTGATTTGGACTTGAGACTGTATTTTGCTAGTGTTCCGTTTTCTTTCATTTTGGACACCTCATACATTGAGTGACAAAACACCCTGATTCGTCATACTATATTTACATATTTGGTATTGTTGGATTCATACAACCCCACCTTTCCCATAAGCCATCATATGTGTTGCTATGATAATCCCTGGTAAAGCAGCTACAAAGTAAATGAAAACATTCTGCATAGATATAAATTTTTTGCATGTCCGCTTATTTTAGGTGTATGTTTACATGTCTCTATTCATTCCATACATCAAGATATTCACATCCAGTCTATTCTAGTAGGTAAAGCAACTTCCTGACTATAAACATGCCAAGTTTCAAAGCTCTCAGAGCTTGTGTGATTGATCTGCACTAATTTATATGCCTTAACTCCAATACGGACAGGCTATATTTTAGTTCTTTTTTGGTTTTGGGGTGTATAACAATATCTGTTAATTTAACAATCTTAGCAGTAAAATATTTTTTTAGCTAAGAATCCATTTCATATATGGGAGACCTTAGAGATGAGGAAAAACATTGTTGGGTTTAGTTCTACCTCCGGTAGGGGTATCTCAAAAACTAAAGCCCTTTCTGACCATTTGTCACTAGCCTATATGGTGATTATTTCATCATTGTCGCTGAAAAACACATTTTATTTCCTTTGGTTCATCTGCAAGAGAGTTGAACTGTCATGGAGGTCCTCTAGTCCAGTGTTTCCCAAAGTCTGGGTCGCGACCCATGGGTGGGTCGCAGGAGATTTTATTTGGGTCGCCAGCACAATTTATGTTGTGTTATAGGCCTAACTGATACCATTTGTCATTTGATACCAGGAAAGCTAACAGTTTTCTATTAGGATGTAGTTTGTTAACTACCACAGTTACGGTTTTGTCATAAAAGCTCATGAAACTGGCGCATGAAACTGGGGGACGAACGCATCGCAGAGGGGGTGCCAGAGCATGGAGCATATCTACCTCTCAAAATGAAACCGTTCTGTGGGGTGCCTGCCATGTACCTTGCAGTTGCAAACGACATGAATCCGCCTATTTGCACGAACATTAACAGATACCAGCTCCTCAACTTTACCAATTAAAATCTAGTGACCATGCTGTCAACTAAAGCAGACATCCATAGACCGGACATAAGGCCATTCAATTTGCATGTAGATAGTTTCGATTGTAGATGCAATCTTTTAGCAACCTCCTCACATTCTTATTTCTGATTTAAAATTCACAATTTAAAATTCTCTACAATTTGAATGGACATTTTAAACACTATTCCTCTCGTTTTCTACCTTGCTAACTCCAAAGTAAAGGCGCATTCTTCCGGCTATTGCGCAAAAGCCTCTTGTTCTGATATAACGACTATACAATATAATATAATACAACAATACAATATAAAGACTTGAGTTATTTGCTGTTTACATCGGAATTGACGTCCACAGTGTTATGGACCCATTTGTCTGCAACGCAACGTAGCCTACAATTTTTAGAAATACAGGAACAGCTTACTATGCTGACGAATGACGACTGCGCAACATGCGAGAATTTCCCCAATCTTTTCAGTAGTCATTTCCAACTTTTCACGCTGATGGTGCTCAAAATGCAACACAACCGTGTTCAAAGCAGGATCTATCTATCTAGATCCTAGGCTATAGCAATGTATGGTTGGGGAAGGCATAGAAAAGTTGGAGAACCTGTGGCCTAAAACAATATTGGTGGTTGCAGGGTAGATTTGAAGTGAAATGGGTCGCGATGGTCTGTCATTTTTAAAAAGTGGGTCCCCAGAAAAAAAGTTTGGGAAACACTGCTCTAGTCATTCTCATCAGCGCACTTTAACACAATGGACCGCAACAGTGTGGAATATATAACAGTGGTCACGTACACACACACACACACACACACACACACTTGTGACATGGAAAACTCTCTCTCACAAACACACATACACCCCCACACACACACATGCACACAATTGTGACGTGGAACACATATACACACACACACACACACACACACACACACACACACACACACACACACACACACACACTTGTGACATGGAAAACTCTCTCTCACACACACACATACACCCCCACACACACACATGCACACAATTGTGACGTGGAACACACACACACACACACACACACACACACACACACACACACACACTCGAAGAGTCGGGGCACATGTGCACTGTCTTCTTTGCCGCATGAGGACCTTCTGCCAAGTGTTGCTTTTATTACTCTGCTGACCTGCCGTGAATGAAAACCCCTCTCTCCCCCGAGACACACACACACACACACACACACACACACACTTCAGTGACTATTTGTCATGTGGATTAATGTCATGCAGCTCTATATAGGAGACTCCCTCCTCCACTCCTCCACTTTCTACATAAATTACTGTGTACACACTCATATATGCAAATATGAATACACTACAATTCCCATGTCAGAAGGACCCTGTGGTGGCCGTTAACATGCCCGATAGCATTCCACTAATCTCTGAGAGGCCAGCCGGCTCACCCAACCGGTCATTCCTCCCCTTCAAACACCAGCTCTCCATTTATGTCAGCATAACAGACTCTTTGTGTAAGTGTAGAAGGTATGAGGATATAGAGGAGTAGAAATTGCCATCGAGATGCTTTTGTTGAAAATAAGTTTGGTCCCATAAAAGAGTAGCCTACCAGGTAAACAGCATTTTACATAATATTGAGATGGCACTATTTAAATGTCTAGAGATATCTAGAGGTATGCATTGTATGTCAATGGCCATATGGCTGTACAGAACCATCAGATACAATGCAAAATGCCCCCCCTCCCCTCCCTATGTGGTCACCTTATCTATAGACCTGGGCTGCCTTCCAGAAGCACCCGTGACAGAATCACATGGATCTCTCTTCACCTGTGTCATTCATTCACTTGTTCATTCATTTGTTCATTCATTCATTCTCTCTCTCTCTCTGCCCTTCTCTTTCAGCTCTTTACTTTTGTCTCTTTTGATCAAGCAGAGGCATTTATGAAAATGAATGTTTGTGCTCCTGTATATTCATTTATTATTTTCTCTCCACATCTCTCTCTCTCTCTCCCTCCCTCGTTTAAGTATGTTTTCACCATGTACACATATTCATTCATTCATTCATTCATTCATTCTCTCTCTGTTTTCTCTGTGTGTATCTCTCATTCTCTCTTGTATATTTACTCCATAGCCTCAGCTAGGGGGAGACGTCATGGTTTTGGTCATTTGGACATATAGTACATGTGGCCCTTCCTTTACCAAGCTTTCCAACAACTTCACTGAATCACTGCCTTTAGGTTTGGTCAACAGCTTCACTGAATCACTGCCTATAGCTTTGGTCAACAGCTTCACTGAATCACTGCCTATAGCTTTGGTCAGGGACTTCACTGAATCAATGCCTATAGCTTTGGTCAGGAACTTCACTGAATCACTGCCTATAGCTTTGGTCAACAGCTTGTAGGAGTGAGCTGTTTTCTTTTTGTGATTGTTTTCTACAGTGATTTCCTGCATATTAGCCACATTGTGTATAAGCCGCAGGCCTCAGATGTGTCTCCGCTATACACAATGTGGCTATGTATTAACCTCATAGCTGAAGAAATGTTGCAAAATCGATGTGTTTTATGCACTGTCCTGCGGCTTATACACAATGTGGCTATGTATTAACCTCATAGCTGAAGAAATGTTGCAAAATCGATGTGTTTTATGCACTGTCCTGCGGCTTATACACAATGTGGCTATGTATTAACCTCATAGCTGAAGAAATGTTGCAAAATCGATGTGTTTTATGCACTGTCCTGCGGCTTATACACAATGTGGCCATGTATTAACCTCATAGCTGAAGAAATGTTGCAAAATCGATGTGTTTTATGCACTGTCCTGCGGCTTATACACAATGTGCTATGTATTAACCTCATAGCTGAAGAAATGTTGCAAAATCGATGTGTTTTATGCACTGTCCTGCGTCTTATACACAATGTGGCTATGTATTAACCTCATAGCTGAAGAAATGTTGCAAAATCAATGTGTTTTATGCACTGTCCTGCGCAGTGACGGACTGGGATTAAAAAACGGCCCTGGCATTTTCACCAATCAGTGCACGTGCCCGCAACACACAGATATAACTTCACGGACATAACACGTTTGTAGCCCCATTGGTGATGAACTCTAACTTTAATATGCATAAAGACTGAACCAAGAACATGGATATATCAATGCACAACTCCAAAAATGTCTTCGCCAAAAATGACAAAATACGATGTTAATGCAAATGAACGGCAAACTCTGAAATATAGCCTGAAATGAGATGTTATTATCATTGAGACAACAGGGGTACAAAAAATTCCGATTGTAGCTTACGGCAGCCGACTATTTAGGTCAAGTTTATATTGTTGTGGACGGCCACCAAGCGTCTTCTGCCCCACGGCTGCGCGCGAATGTAGTTTTGTTGGTAAACGGGAAACCCATGTATAGATCATAAGAGCAGCCGCTCCACAAATGTGTCTTAATGAACATCATGCAGTTAACAAATTGCGAAAAAGCTTACTCTTCTCCGCAACCCTGTCTATCACGTCATCAGCATCCAAGTTCATTAGGACCTCTTTCTCTGTAGCCATCAGCATAAAGGCCTCCAAATTATCCTGTGACAATCGTATCCTTAGGCGATTCTTGATTAATTTAAGAGTGGAAAAACTCTGTTTGCATGCCACTTGAGTACATGACAGTGTTAGTAGGAATTCATATGCTAACCATATAGTTGTAGGCACAGGTAAAGAGGTTTAACTGCTGGAGAGGGAAATAGCAACAGATTGCACAATTCTTGCAGGTAGCACATTTCTTGCTCACCAGGTTTATTTCTGTATCTTCCTATATCTCCGGGGCATCATCAAAGTCCGACGCTTTGACTGTATATTCGTTTAGAGGAGACTTTTTCAGACTGTCCCAGTGCTTGGCGAGATGTGTCAATTCCGACTGTAGATTTTCAACCGTAGCACCTTCACTGAATTTAAGCAGACATTCTCTTGTGTTTGGAAGTGCATTTGGGGGCAGTTTATTAGCTTTTATAAGGGGAAAATTCAGAGGATCAAGGCATGCTAGATCGGCATACAATTCCCTGTGCTGAAGGAAGTAGACGCATTCGGTTTTGAAATTCCCAGAAGTCATTGCTTCATGTAGCCTAACTTTTGTAAACCAATAATAAAATAAAAGATACAGGCATATTTATTGTATTCCAATTTCAAACAATGCACGTTTTAATCATTTGATT
The DNA here is from genome assembly GCF_046254945.1 of Alosa pseudoharengus. NCBI lineage: Eukaryota > Metazoa > Chordata > Actinopteri > Clupeiformes > Clupeidae > Alosa > Alosa pseudoharengus. The sequence continues at coordinate 27,654,180 of NW_027468564.1, read as the reverse complement.
GAATAAGGTTACAAAAGAATGTAGACTGATGTAGGCCTAAATATTAAGGGTCACCATGACTGTAGTATACAGACGTATATCTGGTATAAATACTGATCAGTTAGCCTACTCACTACGAAGGAGGAAAATGGAGTTAAAGATAAATGGCTGATTCGAAGCCATTTAACACTATTGATGCTTGATACTGGATCGAGAAATAATGTGAAACCGATGAATGGGCCGCGCAGCTCCGTGATTGGCCGGCCCAAACGGCCCACGAGAAGCCGCGGCCCTTCTGGCATCTGCCCAAATGCCAGACCGTCCAGTCCGTCACTGGTCCTGCGGCTTATACACAATGTGGCTATGTATTAACCTCATAGCTGAAGAAATGTTGCAAAATCGATGTATAAACTGCGGCTAATAGTTGGGAAATTGCGGTACTGTGCTTGTTAGTTAAACGTTGCTGTAAGCAATGCTAAGCGATTCCTAAACCGAAACAACTATTTTTAACATTCTGCGAATATCTCTCTGCTCCACGGTCCATTAGCTTTACATTCTCTGAGTCCACTATAAAAACAATAAACTTCATATACACAGCTGTGAAATGGAAACAAACGTGGACTGTCCTTGTTTATTATTATGGCCTGCGTTCCCTGTGAAGACATGCAGAGTTGAGGGGGAGAGCTATGAGGCAGGATCAGTGGGTTAGCGAGGTCACTTCAGGTTTCACCCCGGATTTTCAGTGACACAAAGCTAATATATTGGTACACAACATGAGAATTATACAGCAAAGCTACAATATAATTAACTAGGGCTGTCAAATTAACTGATTAATTTCGATTAATTAATTTGAGAAAAAATAACTGATTAAAAAAAAATAACGCAGATTAATCGATTTTGTATGACCTTTGACCCGAGCCATTGTAGTCAGTAACCATTAGACTGTAAAATGAAGGAGAGAGAAGAAAATGTGCTGCCTAGATAATTGATTGGAACATTTACTTTTCAAAAACGGCTTGATGGTGTTGATAAAAATAAAGTGTTGATTAAAATAAAGTCCTCTGCAATATATGTGATAAAAAAAACTTATTTCCGAAGCACTTTTGAATTTATTTCCTCAGCATATTAGGTCATATCATAGAATATTATGGCCATTATTAAAATAATAATAAAAGAGTTTTTGAACTTTAATGTCACTAAAATACTTAATTAACAATAACAATAATTAACAGATAACAGCGTCAGATCAATCACCCTTTGGATGATGTTCACATTCCTTAATGATAATTTGGGGGAGGACAATGGGAACCATGAAAGGTGAGTTCTAGGGTCGTTGGGAGGGGACCTTGGGAGAGGGCAGGTGGCCTTGCTGTAAATTCTTTCAGGGGGCCAGAACCTCTTAACCTGACTCTCGCCAGATAAATTCCGTTCCGCCTAGCTCCACTCATCCATCTGGGACCAATCCATTGGAGTGTTGCTTCAGAAGGCTGGGCCTAATCAAAAAATGCTTGCATATGATTGAATAAGCCACTTGTCCGTCATCTATTGACGTGCTACTTCAACCACTCACATCAAAGCCAACCCGTGACACTGATAACAGTCTCACAGTTGCTTCTACGCTATGTCACATCTATGAAACTCCTGCTCTGCGTCCTGATTGGCTGTACCATAAAATCTGGTGCAGAAATCACTCTAAATGGAAGAGGTCCCAGATTGATGTGAGTGAAGCTAGGCGGAGCTAAACGAAATTCATCTGGCGAGAGTCAGGTTAAGAACCTCTGTCACTGATACACACACTATAGACATTTAATGACATCACAGATATGGTACAACATGCACAGTTTAAACCAGGGGCACGTTTCCAAAAAACATAGTTAACCTGTTAGCAACTTAGTTGGTTGCCAATGGGAAATTGCATCGCAACCAACAAAGTTAGCAACTATGGTTGACCCAGTATGACCTATAATGACCTCTTGCAGTTTAAAGCAGTATGACCTATAATGACCTCTTGCAGTTTAAAGCAGTATTTCTATAATGACCTCTTGCAGTTTAAAGCAGTGTGTCTATACTGACCACTTACAGTCAGACTGGAGGCCCATGTAACCCTTTGGGAATTGCTAGGGTCTCTCTATGGTCAAACTGTCAGTGGGCCTACTTACCTACTGGGCCCTTAAGATCTCCGGCCACCTGGGCCTGTGTCCAGAAATCATTCGTTTTAATCATTTCTTTTTTTGAGGCTGCATGAGACTTGTGCCTCGGGCTCCCCCTTGGCAAGCCATAACATACAATATTTATCTTTGTACTGCATGCAAGTCTGTGTATAAGGCTCTATATTTATATAATGCATACTACTATACTTTATCTCTATACTGTATGCAAGTCTGTGTATAAGGCTCTATATTTATATAATGCATACTACTATACTTTATCTCTATACTGTATGCAAGTCTGTGTATAAGGCTCTATATTTATATAATGCATACTACTATACTTTATCTCTATACTGTAAGTCTGTGTACAAGGCTCTATATATATATAATGCATACTACTATACTTTATCTCTGCACTGTAAGTCTGTGTTTAAGGCTCTTTTTCTGTATACTGCTATTCTTGCCAGAACCAGACTGATTGGCCACTATCCCCCACTGACCTCCCAGCCACAACGTGTGACTGACAGCCCCGTGTAGAGGTTGACCATGACCACTGCACATGTCCAGCCCGGCGCCCAAGTTGAACAGAGGCCAAATAAGCGGAGACACATCTGAGCCTGCTGCATATTACAACATGACAGACGAGCTGTCACGACACACACGGAGGACTTTTAGTGTGTGTGTGTGTGTGTGCGTGTGTGTGTGTGTGTGTGTGTGTGTGTGTGTGTGTGTGTGTGTCTGTGTGTGTGTGTGTGTCTGTGTGTGCGTGTGCGTGTGTCTGTGTGTGCGTCTGTGTGTGTGTGTGTGTGTCTGTCTGTGTGTGTGTGTCTGTGTGTGTGTATGTGTCTGTGTGTGTGTGTGTGTGTGTGTGTGTGTTTGACTGAGTGAGTAAGAGAGGGAGTGAGAGAGATAGGAGAGAGAGAGAGAGAGTTGAGCATGTGTGTGTGTGGGGGGTGTGTGTCTGTGTGTTTAACTGAATAAGAGAGAGAGAGAGAGAGAGAGAGAGAGAGAGAGAGAGAGAGAGAGATAGGGTTGAGCATGTGTGTGTGTGTGTGTGTGTGGGGTGTGTGTCTGTGTGTTTAACTGAGTGAGTAAGAGAGAGAGATAGGAGAGAGAGAGAGAGAGAGAGAGAGCGAGAGAGAGAGTTGAGCATGTGTGTGTGTGCGTGTGTGTGTGTGTGTGTGTGTGTGTGTGTGTGTGTGTGTGTGTGTGTGTGTGTGTTTGGGTGTTACTATGCCCTACTCCAACCTTGTCCAGACAAGCACTAACTGGACGTCCCTCTATTCATTTTAATTCATGGCGACTTTTCTCCCTCTGGTTGGAAGATTGTTG